>NW_027467751.1:127500-165000 GCF_046742065.1 Oratosquilla oratoria
TAATGCTATGACCTTACACGCATACACACACCCAACTCCCCGCCCACGAGAGTTGGAGTAACGACTCGAAGCGCATCGATACTGAAATTATTTCATACCAGGTCAGGATTCGAACCCGAATCGCTATAGAGACAATCGGGTACTATACCAACCGCTCCACAGAATCGTGTGTGTGTGTGTGTGTGTGTGTGTGTGTGTGTGTGTGTGTGTGTGTGTGTATGACCTTGAATGCTGGGGCGCAAAGGTCACATCTTCAATGGGGGGAGTCAGGGTCGCTTGATTAAGGACTTGCTGGAAGGGCACGCAAGTATGTAGTGCACACACACGTACACACAAACACAAACACACACACACACACACACACACACACACACACACACACACACACACACACACACACACACACACATGAATTTGAGTCTAGGTATGTTAGAAAGTTAGAGAATAGGATATATACACATATACATATATATATATATATATACACATATACATACATATATATATATATGTATATATATATATATATATATATATATATATATATATATATAGAGAGAGAGAGAGAGAGAGAGAGAGAGAGAGAGAGAGAGAGAGATGGAGACAGAGGCAACAGAGAGAGAGAGAGAGAGCGGTCTTAGAAAAACTGAGCTGCCCCAGAATAGATAATAGAGTAGTGGTGTGACCTCGCATGAAGAGACCATAAATGAGATTGAGAGAATACAAAGAACAACAACTAACATGGTCCTTAGTCTAGTAGACAGGATGGAAAAATCTTAGAAAAAAAACATAATTGCCTTCATTAGAAGGTGGGTTACGCGAGGTTATGATAAAAAATGTATAAAGTTCTTCGAGAATATTAATAGATAACTTTCCGCCCAGATAAATAAAATAAACGAAAAAATTGTATATGGAATATGTATCATCTACCTCTGTGTGTGTGTGTGTGTGTGTGTGTGTGTGTGTGTGTGTGTGTGTGTGTGTGTGTGTGTGTGTGTGATTCACCGCGGTCTTGGATCACGTGCACGACTCGTGATCGAGGGCGTTACCTTTGCCCTTTGTGTTACGAAGTCACCGTATCTATTAGATTTGATCGTGAATGATCTGCTATTTCTTCACCGGCCGAGCGTCAATACCTGCGGCGGAGGTTGAGGTAACTGCAGATTGAACCCTGAAACCAGCGAGTTGGACCAAGGGTATGGTTCATTAATTCCATGCTACAATGTCTTCTGAAAGGGGCACCGTCTTAGCCTCCTGGCAGGGGAAATGTAACCGCCGTTTGAGATTAGCAAGTTTTTACGTGGTTAAGGTCCGAGATCGAAGCCCACACATTCGTAATCTGTCCAAAACTTCCTTGCATGTCACGCACCCTTCGTTGGGACAGAAATCAATGGTCGTATATGAAACTTATGAGGGACATTCCAGTAAATAATGTTTTCATTTGTATATATTTTCAATGTTACTTATTTAGAAGGTACTGTTTTAGCTCAAGAATTTTATTTATATATTATTTTAAGAATGTGTGTGTGTGTGTGTGTGTTCACTTGGTCTTTGGATGTGTGTGTGTGTGTGTGTGTGTGTGTGTGTGTGTGTGTGTGTGTGTGTTTGTAGATAATCATTACTGTGTGCGTGTCGTCAACCACTGAGTTTTGCATTACACACGACTTACCGAAGTAAAGATCAATTCGCACAGATTGCATCATATCACTCCAAACTTTGCCGAAATATGAAATGTTTTCACATAATATTTGCAAATGTTAGGGCAAATGTTAGGGCAAAGCTAAGAACGTGTTTGGGTTATTGTCAAAAATGTAACCAAAGATAGACGTTAACCTTGGCAGGTCACGTGATCTGGTACTTCTAAGCTCCGCCCATCACCCTCGCTACGCACTCGCTGATTGGCTGATGTAGAGACAGGTTTTGTTGGCTAACGTCATTATGGTGTTTTTAGTAATTATTTGTTGTCATACTCTTTCACTCACCCAGCGGAATACGAAATTTAAAAAAATAAAAATGTAAATAAAAGGAGACTCTTCTGTAAGTTGACTATGTAGAATTTTTTTTGTAAAATCGTCTCATAACAGAACATAAAATAAAATATGCATCACTACTTAGTTGAATCTATTAAGTTTTTAATTATCTAATAAAACTACATGATTAAGAAATATACCGGGCAGTTAGTTTCAAATATGAGGTACATTAATTGATGTGTGCGTATAGAATGAAATATAAATGTTTAAATGTAAAATATATATGTAAATATATAGAATGAAATATATAGAATGAAATATAAAAAATGTCGCGAACTTTACTATGAGCGACATGACGTCATGGTATCGTAAAAAGACTTCATAATTCACGAAAATCGAATGCATACAGTACATTGTCTACATTATTAGGAAATAAACCAGGGTGTTAATTTGAAACGTGGGAATACTCGAATTCCTGTACATATATATATAGAATAAAATACATACAAAGAATATTTTGATTGATTAATTCGTTGAGGCAGGGTGGGCGACGCGACATGACGTCACGGCATTGTTTTCTTATTTTGCTCTCGTGCATCAAAGCGAGCGAGACCCGGATGGATGAAACATATCCGGGCCGTTTGAAATTGACACTTCGCGTTACGTGTGCAGAGGTAGCGAAGTGTCATGTTGTGGAAAGGTGTTGCAGTTTCCTCTTCATGACTGATAGTAATTATTGGGAAGTTAGTTTTGTCTTTCACTGTATACATGTGGATTTTTGAGTATTTAATGAATAATGTGGTAGTGGAAAATATGTTGTGGACGGACAGTTTCCCATTAATTCGTCCATTTGTTGATCCATTTATTTTAAAATGTAATTACGCGTAGCCTGTCTACGTTCGTTAAAATTGTCATCAAGATCGACATGACGTCAAGTCGCCTCCAGAGAGTGTCTTTCGGACCCACCCAGACGGTCACGTGACTGCCACTCGTCGTCTTACACGTGGGCGGACTGCTTATACATTGCTGTCATTCATTCATTCATACGATGTATGGTGTCCGTAGGGGGAGTGGGTGGGAGGGGGAGAGGGGGGGAGTGGGTGAATGAGGGGCAGTTTATTTCCGAAATAGTTCTTTTCCTTCCTTCTCTTGTTGTGTATTATAAGACATTAAATCGGAACTGTTGCATTGAAAGGGAATATGTGTCACACGTCCATTCAAATCCCTCTGTATAGCAGTAGTTTCTTTCTCTTCGAATGAATCAACTTTCTTAAGCCCCCTACCCCAGATAAAAAACAAAACAATGAAAGAGAAGATATAAAGAAATGCGATTGACTGAAAGGGTCATTGTAAGTGATTTTTCTTTATCGTTCATCTTTTGTCTTTATTCTTCCTTCCTTCCTTCCCCTCTTCTCCCGCTTTTGACCAAATGCAGAGGCGTTCATTCATCGATGCTTCAACGTAGGCGTGAAAGCCCCGCCTTTGCGCATGCCCAGTGCGCAGGTCGGAACGCCCACATCACGTGACGTTAAAAAACCTCTTTCATGTAGTATTGACGTCACTGAATCTCTGCCTAGAGCGTTTCATTTAATACAAGATATTCCTGTAAAAAGTCCGGTTGATACTTAATGCCGTGAAGCGAGTATTCCTGATTAAAAAAAATAATATTCATTAACCTTTCACTATTGACGTCAGATAATATTTGATTGATTTTAAGAGTACATCTCCGTATTAAACGGACTTCCAGTCCTTGCCTGCAAAATAGGACAGTTTAGATTTTACATATTTTACCCTCTTTGCTAAACTTGATATTTAAGATAACCCTACATAATATATAACTATACATAGACTTGTTTTTGTTATGTCTAAAAAAAGTGGATGCTTCCGATTTCAAATAAGTATACTTGTGCGGTTTTGTAGACATACTGTAATTCCATAATTGCAGATACAAACAGATCAACATATGTAGAGCTGGGCGCGTTCCTAGCTGCGTTCCTAGGTGCGTTCCGCTTTAGTTTGGTCGTGGTTAGCGCTCCTGAACTATTAAAGCAATATAAGTGCCGGTATAGTAGAATATAGAAACCATGTAGTGAACGCTGAAACTATTTGTTGTTTTAAAAAAGGTTAGATAACTGTAGGGATGGGGATGATAGATGGTAACTACTTTTTGCAGGCCCTATGGTCTCTTGCAGTCTCCTTCATTCTTATGTTCTTATGAGGTAAAGTTTCTTCATGCTCAGTTTTGTGGGGATTCACCCGGAAATCCCCAGCGTGTTTAGGAAACCTTGTCTTCAACTTCCAATAACGAATGATTTGAAGTAACGTTTTTTTTTTCCTCGAATTCTTTTTTTGACCGATCTCGTTTGACTGTTGCTTCATCGAGGAACCGTTTTGTTGAAAGATTTCATTGGTAAATCCTTTTCGGTTTTCCTCAAACTGAATCAGTCTGTTTAACCAGAATGAAATATGTAAAAACACCATTGTAGTTAAGGTATTGCAGTGTAAAGCGGGTCCTACAAGATCAATATTATTGCGCAATGTTTCATATTGTACAATATTATTGACGATGTGAGGATAGTTCGTGATGGTTGGGACAAGACATGGTGTTCGCACAGTGGTCGATAATATTGTACAATGCGGAATATTGCGCAATATTATTGATGCCCCCTGAAGTGAGTAAAGATGTTTGGCGAGTGAATCGAACGCTATATTTGTGTCATCACAATCTTTATTATCTCACGTTCTTGTTTCTTTTTTATGTTCTCACGCTCTCACTTAAAAGGTTAATTAGTGCTCGTTTGATTGCAACAGTTGGAGGCTAATGAACGGATGAAGATGAAGTGAAATAAGATTTTTTTTCTCATGAAGTGGTCGAGGAAAAGACCATTTTTTTTCGTGATTTACTATATGAATTTGTTCTCATGCATTTCATCGAGTCATGAATGTTGATATTTTATGATCGAGTATTGCGAATGCCGACTATTTTTACGTTTTATTTTGGGAAGCATCATACTGTATATATATATATATATATATATATATATATATATATATATATATATATATATATATATATATATATATATATATATATATTGTATTATGTTTTAATCAACGTCTGATATGGGCATGTCCCCTGTGACGCATGTGGAAATGAATGAAATACCGCTTTGTACAACTCTGTTTTCGCAGTTCGCGCATCCTACACGCAGTTATAAATATCAATCTGAATCATGAACGGGAAGATATTTGTCGTTGAACAATTGGATGCTCGCCCATTCAGAAATCTCTCCCCTTCTCCCGTGTTGCGAAGAAAGTAGGCAAATGCGTTGGCGAGCTTTTAATCTTTATTTTCGAACTTACTGTTTCCACCTCCCCTCTCTTCTCCTTCGCTGTGTAGGTCGAGTTGCAAAAAAAAAAATGTGTTGCAGAGGGGAGCCATTCATTCATTGATTACAATGCAACATTTGAGGAGCGCATGGAATGAATGAAAATCTGTTGTAGGGAGGAACTTGTTGTTCTATATTTGATCCTTTCTTCCTAGGAACACCATTTGATGCGTAGATAGAAACAGAATCATTCGAATATTAACAAATAGCCTGAAGGAACGTTTAGTGCAACTGGTCCTGTCTTTATCACCTGAACATAAGAATGGAGAAGACTGTAAGAGACCATAAGGCCTACACTATGTAGTCTCATGTCCATTACCACCTGTCATCCCCATCCATAAAATTATCTAACCTTCTTTTAAAACAATCAATTCATTCAGCGCCCACTACATGATTACTAAGTCTATTCCATTCGGTAACCAGTATGTTTGCGAACCAGTTTTTGTCTATGTCATTCTTAAACCTAAATTTATCATGTTTGTCATATATCGGTGATGATCAAGTACGCCATAGCCTCTCAAGATAGGAAACAAAAATCGGGAGTTATTTTAAATCGAAAAGCTCCGAATTATCAAGTTGTTAATCTGTCATGCCTAAAATAAGTCGTCGAGTCACTGAACTTAACCTCAAAACAAGTCAATAACCTTCGTGACAAAATTCACTTGAAGGGATTAATTAGTTAAAAAAAGAAACGCAAGATACTTACAGAATTACGCAGACGGAATTAAGCTTATTCATCGATTAGAAAAATTAAGCCCATGCTTAAAATATGAGATGATGTTGGTTCTAAGAAATCAGAATAAAACTCATTCACAGAACACTCAATGACATATTCAGTAAATAGAATATGCGATTCATAAGTATTTAAAGTCTCAGGGAAAAATCATGATGATCCCACTATCGCAAATGCTACTTGTGGCCGAGGTCAATGTGACGGCAGTTCGAACCTTGCCTCCAGCGAGTTGGACCAAGGGCATGGTTCATTGAATTCCACGCTATAAAGTCCTCTGTAACGGACACGGTCATTGTCTTCTGATAGGAGTTGGTGGCTTTGTCCTTTGTCGCATTTTTTTTTTCAAAGACTGCGCACTACTAAGGTCAGAGAAAGGATCGTTACAGTACATGAATGAACGACATGACGTCAATGCAAGTTGTTGATACATTTCTACTCTTCGACATATATATATATATATATATATATATATATATATATATATATGATTCCTGCAACAGGTTTTGTTACAAGAATGACTTAGCAAGGAAACAAAAGGATATTGTCCGGGTCCAAGTCTAAATCTGTCGAAGAGTAGAAATGTATCAACAACTTGCATTGACGTCATGTCGTTCATTCATGTACTGTAACGATCCTTTCTCTGACCTTAGTAGTGCGCAGAGTCTTTGAAAAAAAAAAAATGCGACAAAGGACAAAGCCCCATCGCCTCAGGAAGAACGAGATTGGCCGTCGGCTTGTGAATGGTTCTCAGAACTTGTTTTTATCATATGGAATACTTTAGCTATTTTACGATGTTTGCACGGTTCTACAGAACATATTTTGTCCAACTATGATATTGTACTCCAATAGCTATATTGAAACAATTAGAAATGTATTGTTTTACAGCGAAATATAACATAAATATCGATTTATTCGAGACGTGAACAGGTTGATGACGTCAAAACGTTTGAGCATTTAAGTAAAAAAAAAAGAGACTCAATTAATTAAGAACATAATGGAAGTTGCATCCGATTTAGGGGGAAATGCTTTGATGAAAGTAAAAATGGAGATTATCCAGGATTTATAACTGACGTATGCTGTGATGACGTCAACAGAATTTTATTTATTCGTGTACATAAACGCCAGCTAATAAGAGGATTACATAGTCGTTGAATTTTCTGTTTCCTCATAAGCTGCCATTTCTCATTTGATGCGAGTGGAAAGTGTTGGACGCCGTATTAATAGATGATTAATCCCTCTTATAGAAAAGAAAAACTAAATTGAATGAGATATTCTAGCGTTGGATAAGGTAAAAATGTAAATATCAGCCATGTTGAAAATTGCTATGAAATCTGCCATTTTTCCGCCGGAAATAGTCATGGCATTGACGTAGAGGACATTACTTGCTGGGAGGACGTTTATCATGTTTGTTACCGATGAGGTACCACAAAATTGAATGAGATTCTCTGTCGGGATTCACAGTAAAGCCCCGGTCACACTGTCACGACTCAAGTGCGTTCGTTTGAGTAGAAACGACTTCGTTAACGATTTTTCATTTTTCAAATCTCCAAATATTATTTTGCTCTTTTTGTCATATATTGAGAAGCTGAATGAAGAACTAAGAGAAGTTACACCTAGACAAATATTAGACACATTATTGAGTTGCAGACTTAGTGAAATCTAGAATACTTTGAGTTAAACGAAATCGTCTTCTAGGTTTTAAAATTCACAACATTTGACGAGATTCGTGATAGCGTGACTGGAGCTTAACGGAAATGGTGCAATTCAGCACAGAAGAGTAGTACAGAAGAGTAGTTTAAATTTCTGATGATTAATGATTCGATTTAACATTAAAATCTCCCCCTATCAGGAGGCTAGGACGGTGCCCCTTACAGAGGAATTTGTAGCGTAGAATTTAATGAACCATGGCTTTGGTCCAACTCGCTGGTGGTGAAGGTTCGAACCACCATCGCCTCGACCCCCGCCGCAAGTAGCGACGCTCTAATCCTTAGCTTGTCCTCATAAAACTATGATATTCGGTTGTGCTATCGAACATGTCATTGAACTCTTTAAATCACTGTAATTATTGTCATTTATTTTATATTATTTGTTCATTTGTTTGTTATTGTTTATTTATTATTGTTTGCTTGATCATAATTAATTATCTGTCAATTTATTATTATTTACTATTTACCTGTTTGTTTACCTATTTATTTATTCTATCTTATTTATTATTTATATCATTATGATATTTATTTATTTATCTATTTATCATTATTATACTATTTTACATCTGACGTAGTTATGGACCAAAAGGTCTCCTGTAACTTTATTGCTAGCAAAACCGAAGAAGGGTGTGTGTGTGTGTGTGTGTGTGTGTGTGTGTGTGTGTGTGTATTTACCTAGTTGTATTTACCTAGTTGTATTTTGCGGGAAGGGGAGCTATGCTCGTGTTGTCCCGCCTTTGTATCTTGCAGTGTCTAGTTTGTTTTTAAACTCATGAATGGTTTTTGCGCATACTATTTCATTGTCCAGTTTGTTCCAAGTGTCCAAAACTCTATGAGGAAAACTGTTTTTCTTCAGTTCTCTTCTATAGCTATGTTTTTTTATTTTCTTTCCATGTCCTCTTGTGTTTCTTTTGTCCCAGTTAAGTAAGTTCTCACTATCGAGTACCTCTGTGCCTTTCATGATTCTGTAGATGGTCAATAGGTCACCTCTCTCTCTTCTTTGCTCCAGTGTCGGTAACTCCAGTTTAGCCAATCTCTCTTCGTATGATAGGTTTGCAAGTGCAGGTGCCATTTTTGTAGCTGCTCTTTGGATTCTTTCTATTTTCTTTATATTCTTTTTGGTACTGGGGGACCACAATGTCGCTGCATACTCTAATCTAGGCCTTATCAATGTAACCAATATTTTTTTCATCATGTCTTCGTCCAAGTATGTAAACGCCACTTTTATTGATCTTAGCAAATTGTAAGTCTCCCCGACAATTTTGTTAATCTGTATATCATAGGACAGGTCGTTCGTGATAATTACTCCCAAATCTTTTTCGGATCCTACTTTCTTTACTTCTTTGGTTCCAATTGTATATTTTCCTGATATTCTGTTTTTGCTTTTTCCAAACTCCATTATGCTACACTTCTTAGTATTAAAGTCCACTTCCCATTTCTGACTCCAGTTCCATACCCTATTTAGGTCTTCTTGCAGTGCTTCACAGTCCTCATCAGTTTCTATTTTCCTTAGCAGTTTGGCGTCATCGGCAAAGAAGCTCATGTAGCAGTTCACGTCCTCATCCATGTCATTCATATAGATAGCAAACATTATTGGTGCCAGCACAGATCCTTGCGGTACTCCACTGATCACCTCTTTCCAGTCTGAATATTTTTCTCTGAGCACTACTCTCATCTTTCTACCAGTCAGAAAGTCCTCTATCCATTTTAGTAGGTTTCCCTGTATTCCTCCTATGTGTTCCAGTTTTTTTAGTAGTTTTCTGTGTGGTACTTTGTCAAAGGCTTTTTGCAAGTCTAGGAATGCACAATCAGCCCATCCATTTCTTTCTTGCACTATGTCTATTAGTCTTGAGTAAAAGCATATTAAGTTTGTGGAGCATGATCTTCCTTGTCTGAATCCGAATTGTCTTGGGTTTAATATGTCATTGTCTTCCAGATGTTTTACCCATCTATTCTTGATTATTTTCTCACAAATTTTGGCAATGGTGCTTGTTAGTGATACTGGCCTATAGTTGGTGGGTTCTTCTTTGTTTCCTCCTTTGTGTATTGGTACAATGTTAGCGTTTTTCCAGTCCTCGGGTATCTTTCCTTCTTTGAGTGAGCTGTTTATTAAGATGTGTATTTTGTCTGTTAGTTCTTCTTTGCACTCCTTTAGAATCCAATTTGCAATACCGTCCGGGCCATGTGATTTTCTGACATCCAGCCTTGATAAATGTTCTGATATTTCCTTTAGTGATGCTGTAAACTCATTCATGAGGGGAGATTTCTTGTTTTCGTCTATGTCACAATTCGGTATTTTCTCTCTGGTGAAAACAGATTTAAAGTGATTGTTCATGACTTCGGCCATCTCTAAATCTTCTGTGTATTCTATGTTTCCTTGGCATAGTTTCACCAATTCCTGTTTGTTTTTAAGTTTACCATTCACATACCGATAGAATAGTTTGGGTTGCTCTTTGCACTTGTCTATAATATCCTTCTCATGGTTCCTTTTCTCCTCTCTTCTCACATTAACATACTCATTTCTATAGTTAACATAAATTTGCCATTTGCTTTGTTTTTTGTCTTTTCTCCACTTTTTCCAAGCTTTGTCCCTTCTGTCTTTTGCCTCACTGCATCTTTTGTTGAACCAACATTTAATGTACTCTCTCTCTCGTTTTTGTCTTGGTACATGCCTGTTTACCCCTTCATTGTAGTTTTCCATCAATATATTCCATTTCTCTTCCACTGCTGTTTCTTCCCTGTAAAATATTTCCCAGTTTGCATTCCGGAAGAATGTCTTTAGTTTTGTAAAGTCTGTTTTGTTGTACCTCAGTCTTCCTTTCCTATGCTTTTCGTTCCTCTCTATGTCTATTTCTTCCTTTAGTATAGTTTCGATGAGTACATGGTCACTCTTTCCAATTGGTGTCTCATACTGGACTTTATGCACTATTTCAGGCTCTGTTGTAAATATTAGATCTAGTTTCGATGGCTCTTCATTATTTCTGTACCTTGTGTTTTCATGGACCCATTGGGTCATTGTGTACTCCATGGTCATATCTAGCAGTACATTGCCCCACGAGTCATCTCCTCCTTGCACTGTCATGCTGTCCCAACAAATTTCTTTGCAATTGAAGTCCCCCATAACTACCAGATTACCCTTACCCATTAGTATCTCATTGAGTGATTTTCTTGTGTCATCTAGCATTTTTTTATGTTCAATTTCTTTCCAAGCGCTTGTTTTTGGAGGCACATAAGTCACCACAAACTTTCTACTCTTCATATTCTTGCCTTCGACTTTTATCATGATCAATTCAGCATTACCTTTGCCCTCTGCAATTTTTGTCACCTTTAGGTCTTTCTTGGCCAAGAACATGATTCCCCCTCCCTGTTTCTTGTCCCTGTTTTTTATCCAGTAGTTGTATAAACCTTGTCCGATAACAGTGGATGGTATTTCACCTCTTAGTTTAGTCTCTACAATTCCCATTATGTCTGGTTTTGCTTCTAACAAATTAACAAATTAACAAATTAACAAATTAGTCCGTCAATGTTGGTATAGGCCACTTTTAATTTTCTTCCTTCTCCCTGGTTTCTTCTTCCCTTGTTTTGTTCGTTTTGAAGCGCCATTGTCTTAATCTCAAGTCTATTACTCTCCACTGGAATTCTTTGCATTCTGTCTCCGATCTTTTCAAGTTTTTTTCCTTTGCTTCTTCTCTTAGCGCCCTTTCTTTTTCTAATTCCTCAGTACTCATTTCTCTTTTTATCCATATCTTATTGTATTTTTCACTCTTTGCCAAGTTACCTACTTTTTCGTGTGTGTGTGTGTGTGTGTGTGTGTGTGTGTGCGCGTGTGCGTGTGTGTACACGCGTGCCCTCAGGGCTGGTATCAAAAGCCAGAGTCTCAACCTATGACGTCAATAGCTCGAGAAAAGAAAACGAGAGCGTTTCTGTGGAGATAAAGCCTTCGCGGGTAGCAACAGTGACGTCACGGATTTTATGACGTCATAGTCACTGTGACGTCACTGGAACTATGGCCTCACAGAAGACGCGCGTTCTTTTTCATGTAGCATTTGGTGTAAATATCCGTAATCAACAAGACTGAACAAAATATGTATGATCAACATCGAGGGGAAATATGATAAACATGCTTGATAATTATACATTAGTTAATCGTGAAACAAGGCTAAATATTCATTCTGATGTACTGAACAATGTCGACATGATAACAGAGAATCATAACGTAAGATAACTGCCGACCTTCCGCTTATTACTTGATGGTAAAACTCGAGTCGCAAGTGACCATTTGGTGCATAAGTATCCCAGATTAAAAAGAAAAATAGAACAGGATTGTATATCACTTAGGTAATTCACTGACTCGTTCTGAAAAACTAAACTATTACTTGCAATCATCTGTGAAAAGTTCGTTCCATTTATTGGTTGTTTGTGCCCTGAGCAGTTAGTTCTGTCCACCTCACGAACTTGCCCCACAATATATATATATATATATATATATATATATATATATATATATATATATACACATATATATATATATATGTATATATATATATATATATATTATATATATATATATATATGTTAAAGGGTTAGGTCCTTGTTTTTGTATATATATATACATATATATATACATATATACATATACATATATACATATATATATATACATATATATATGTATATATATATATATATACATATATATATATGTATATATATATTTCATTTATACATGTATATATATATATATTTATATATATATAATGTTATCTTAAAGGGTTAGGTCATTGTTTTTGTCCATTTTTTAATGTACTGTTTACTATTTTAAAAACTGGTATGTTGCAGGAAATATGTGTATTTAGGTACTTCATAAAATTCTTGTAACATATACAAAAAGAGAGTTAGAAGCACAACAATTTTCTGTTGAATGACCACATATTGAAATCTGGATTTCAAGAAATCTTATCACAGTCTGTCATCAGACGATTTTATTCAGTTGAGAAAACGTCAAGGGACTCAAGTTAGATTTCATAGATTCTTCAGATAACAGAAATCAATAATGTATATATCTATTGCGCAGTCGTGGCGTGGAACTAAAAAGAAATATGTTTGTACCTGAATGTTACAAAAGTGCAATTGTGTTCATTTCTTTGTTCAGGGGAATAAAAGAGCTCAGCCAATGGCACTCCAGCATCCCAGGCTCCTTGATGACGTCAGGAACATGCCTGTGGCTCTGATTGGCCGAGAATGAATGCGTTGGATGTTCGCCTCATCTACGACGACTTGACGTCATGACGCTTTCCTTCAGGGCAGTCGTGTCAGAATTAGAACTGTGACGTCACTGTTTGATCCTCTCTCGCTGTAATCTTTGTCATGTGAGATCAATTACATTTACTTCAAACGGACGCAGCCTTGCTGACGTCACTGAGGTATAACCTTTAGCAACACCGATTGATTGGCGGAAGCAAGAGGTGCCTTGGCGACGGGTGTCAGCAACCTGCTGCACCAGGAAGAGAAGGTTGCGAAAGCTGAGGGTGTCTGGGTAACATTCGTGGCGTCAGTGGGGAGGGCATTGCTGCGAGTCGATGTTCTTATGTTTCTATCTGTGCCTGTCTTGGCATTATTTATTTATCTATTTGTTCTAGTATTTATATATTTATTCAATCTAGCGTTTATTTATTATAGTATTTATTAATTTACTGTAGTATTTATCAATTTATTCTAGTATTTATTTATTTATTCTGGTGTTTATTTATTTGTTTATTTATTTCATTATATTTAATCCTTATTTTTATTTACCTATATATTTTATTTTCTTAAATATATTTGACTTAATTGAATTATCTTATTGTTTATATATCTATCTTTTATCTTTTTACATATCTTTTATCTATTTTTTATTTATTTGTATACATTCTATTTAATTATTTGCTTATTTATTTATCAGTTTGAGTGTTTATGTTTCCTATTACTTATTTTTTAATTTCCTAATTGATTTATTTATTGCCATATTGAAGATATAGATAATATCTAATGTTTTAATTATAAATCTTGCATAGTGTAATGTTTGAATATAATCCAAGAACTTTGGAAATGGCGTGTAAAGAATATATATTCTAGGTTAGTAAAGCTACATTTTGTCGGGTTGCGTAACTAGTTTCTAACTTGTCACCAGACGATTTCTTTAGTCAGGAGCGGCCTCTGCACCCAGTAGATCTTTTTGTATCTTTTTAATATCGTTTAATATATTTTAAAATATTTCAATATCTTTTAATATCTTTTAATATATTTTATATCTTTATATATATTTCATCTTCAATATCTTAATATCTCTTGGTATCTTTTAGTAACTTTTAATATCTTGATATTTTTAGATATCTTTTAAAATATTTTAAAATAGTTTAATATATTTTAATATATTTTAATATATTTTAATATATTTTAATATACTTAATATATTTTGATATATCTTAATATATTTTAATATCTTTTAACATTAATAGATCTTTCAACCAATCATTGGGCAGTACTGTTTTGATTATATTTTCATTTAATATAATTACCAGACTTTTTCATTCAGTGTGCGTAGTCACCCTCTGTCTGGCAAATACAGTACTAATTTCTTATTCATTGTTTTTCACAAAGATGGCAGATGGGTACATTATCATAATCCGATTTAACGTCGTTAATTTCCACTATCAGGAGGCTAGAACGTTGCCCCTTACAGAGGACTTTGGTAGCGTGGGGTTTAATGAACCATGCCCTAGGTCCAACTCGCTAGTGGCAGATCGAATCTCCGTCACGTCGACCTTCGCCGCAAGTAGTAACGCTCTAACTCGCTTGGTTATTATATATTACCGAATGTAATTGATAAGTAACTTATTAATTTCCATAGAGTAGCTATGGATGCTCTGCCGTCTAGCGGTTTTATTCGTGATTCTGAAGGAGAAAAACGCTCGATTGCTAGTCTTGCTTGCCACGCCCTTCCACCCTCCCCTCCCCCTTCCCCTTCACCTCTTCCCCCTCCCCCTCCCCCCTCCCGCCCACTTCCTCTCACAATTCATAAAATAAAAATGAAATATCAACGCTTCTATTGACGGGGATGGATTGAAATAGACAGCAGCCAATCAGAGACGAGCTTTGGAAGGCGTCATCAACGTGACCTGAGGTCGGAGGCTGGGCGGCTCTGACGTCATTGCTTGCGGCAAGATCGGCTCGAATGAGCGACGACGCTTTTGTTGTGAGGTTAATCCCAGCGGTCTGACGTCATAGTTGCATTAAGCTGATTGAAAACAGCGAGAGGATGTGTGCTGACGTCATCGCCCTGGTCTTGACGTCATAGTTTGCTGTTTCTTGCGCTATATCGAGCTAATTTCAGCTTCGTCACAGTGGATATGAAGTTTCAGGATGTTACTTGGTTGGAAATGAAAGGCACATCAAAAGGATATTGTTTTATGAGAGTTAGGACAGCTTGTATGTGGTTGCTACTCTCAGATAGTTCTGGATCTAGCATACTACTTGCTTTCGGTACTTCCTTTGAGTAGAAATAACTTCGGTTACAATATTCTAGATTTCCGTAAGAAAATCTCAAAACTCATTCATCTTCTCACTATATGACGCAAGAATAATTTGACATTTGGAAATTTGAAAAAAAAAAAAAAATCGTAACCGAAGTCGTTTCTACTCAAATGAAATAGCAAAAGCAAGTAGCATGCAAGCGAGAAATGCTTAGTGTGCGGCCACTTTTAAGTGTTGAGTAAGGGTCGGTCTAAGAAGAGGAAGCTGGTCTTAACGACACGCTACACTCGTTGCCGTCGTTCAGGCCTCCTGTTCTCAAGACCTAATTGTCAATTGCCTGTGCATGCAAATTGGGCCTTAAAGGCGGTTCTGACAGCTGTTGCGGTGTGGCAGAAGCTTGGGAGGATGGTCGTTTCTTATGGTTTGCTGTTTTCAAAGAATGGGGAAAGGGAAACAGGTGATCTTCTGAGAGGACTTGTGTATTTTCTAAAAACGTGTTCCCCACACACGTCGCCATGATGTAGCAGAAACGTGGGAGGAAGGAAGTTACTTATGGTTTACTGTTTTCGAAGAATGGGAAATGGGAAACAGGTGTACTGAGAACACTGCTGTGTATATTGCGTCCACACATGTTGCCGTGATATGACAGACATGTGGGAGACACAAGTGTGGACGAGCCCCCAAGGAACCAAGGAACTACGCTTTAAACTCACAATTCATTTGCGAGAGTCTAATAAAGTGTTTATCTTGCCGAGCCACGAAAGATGAATTCCCTCATAACCTCATGTCTCTTTTCTTTTCTTTTATTTATTTCATTTTTCTTGCTTCAGTTCCAGCAGCAATCGTTCCTTCTTGAACTCCAAATGGTTTGGTCACAGTACGATCCATTGCAGAAATATGTGTTCAGGTTTGAGTGTGGAAACGCATCAAGAGTAGTAGTTTAAGATTGACTAGCGATCAAGTTAGAGATAGATATTTGCATTATGGTAACTGGGATTTGTTTTTATTTTTTATTCATGAAGGTGTGATGGTAATATTAAGTGTACTCGTTTAATTACACACGAGTGGGAATAAATATTATATGTATCCCGTCAGTATAAAATTGTTCCTACCTCATTCTGGATACTTCCAAATTATTTTGATCAGCTTTGACACCTCGTCTTTAGTGGTTCCTGGCTACTAGTAATACTTAAAATTGTGATAGTAGTAATGGTGATAATGATATTACTACTGATACTAATGCTATGGATAGTTCAGCTATGGTAATAGCTGAGTAATATCGCAGTATCATTGGCTAATATGAAAGATTCAAGATTACTTGAGGTCTATCGTGAACTCGACGGTATTTGAGAACAAGTTTCTGATTGTGACAACAGTGATTCACGTGCATGGTACCCAGGGTTTTCCTGGTTGTGATTGTGGTTTTAGTGAATGACAAAGGCTATAACTACAGAATTCTCAATAACACCAAATCATTTACTGCGATAGTTGAGTGACAGTTGAAAAAATTGTGATAAAAATGTGAACACAAATGGATAAGAAAGGGTTTAGATAAGGATAATATTGTGAATCAGATCATTACTGTAGTTATGTTAACGGTGTTGAATTGTGATCCTGATTAAAAAAGTGAGTGAAAGATTATGATAATTGTCCGAGTATGATCATGGTTGAAAATAATGACTGCCATTCGTTCTGAAAAGCGTGGCTGATGAGTGAAGAATATTGTGATTAGTGATTTATCATTGACGACACGATTCTGTCGAGACATTTTTGTGATCTATGCTTGCAGTAATGATGTCGAGAATCGCTGTATGTTTGATATAATTGCCAGGGCAGAAGCCGTGCAGATTTGGTGATTATTGTAGTGATGACGACATCGCTAACATTAGCGCAGATAATGATGAAGAAGAAATGTGTTTTAGTGAACAGTGACATTTTTTTTATATAAACCGTGATAATCGTGATTTCGACGTCCCCCATGGATATGTACAGCAAGTTTAAGAATTCCATTGAGAGGCGTTATGATGAAGTCCTGAAGAAAACGGGTAAACCCAACATCGAAATAGTCCATCCAACGACTTGTCTGGGCGTTCCGAAATCATGGACCGTGACGTCATGTCGTCGCGAAGACATCTTGGACAAAGGTAGACAGACATCCGATTCGTCTCTCTCCTCTCCTCTGAATGTTCCTAGGAACACATCCATTACCGTTTCATCTCATGAAGAAGATGTGGAGGAGAGGAGAGTCGGGAAAGGAACAAGTCAGCTGTTCCTTGCTCAACGTCTGTGTTGAACCACAAATTGGAAACAGACAGACGGCTAGACCACCGTCCCGCTAAAGTTCGTCGTACATGCAGCCAAATCTGGATACTTTACGAAAGAAAGCAGTGTCTTCAAACGTTCGTGTACAAAGCAATATTCCATGTGCCGTGATTTAACGCACTGAAGACGAGGTTTCTTTAAAGCTGAATAGAATAAGTATAAACATTTAGAATTAAAGTCAGAATTAATTATAAATATCCCACTCGGCAGGGAAAGGGTTGTCATAATTTTCCTTGTTTATGTTTGTAAATGGCGACGGAAGAATCCTGTTGTTAGCATGGGCGCCTCTAAATTCTTATCTTTGCCCACGTGAAGTCACTCCCCCCTACTCTCCCTACTCCCCCACTCCCCCCATTCACCAAATACATCTCCTCCCCAAGGCCTACTCCCACATATGACTCCCACACTCAATCATTCTCCCTCTTCCAACAAGATGGCTTGGCATGTTTCCACAACCTCATCCTTCTTCCACTCCACCGTCGTCTTCTGGAAACGCCCACAAACACGCCCACGCCCGTCAGTACCCCTCACCCACCCACCATCTCCTCGACACACCTTCCAGGATACGCCCACGGCCATGAACTTTGTAACGTAGTTCTCATCTCTTTCGAATCAATCGCTACATACTCCCTTCCCTCACGAACACGCCCACACACGCCCACGGCCCGCGTGACGTGGTACCTGGATGCTGCTGCTGCTGCTGCTGCTGCTGGGCGTTCTTCTGTGTCTTTTGTCCTTCGTCAGACAGCGTTCGTTGTCGTCACCAGTTCTTCTTTCCTACAAAATCGCTTTTGTTCCATGACCGGATTGCTAAACATAGCGACATCTCGCTCGGTTCTTTGGCTCGGCGCGCTGTCACGCACGCACGCACACGAACGTGCATACGTACATCACACACACACGCTCAAACACGCGCGCACACACACGTAGAGAGGCACATGTATATATGCACACACGCGCACGCAGACACGCAGACACATGCACACACAGTGTATAAGAGCTCTGATCTCTTATTCGGGAGGTTAATAGCTTTCGGTCACGAGACCAGCACGTGATCCAAGACCATGGTGAATCACGCACACGGACATACACACACACACGCAAGCACACCAACACACACACACACACACACACACACACACACACACACACACACACACACACACACACACACACACATAAACATTATCTATTTATCTATCTATCGTGGTATTGTTTCAGTCATGTAACACTCATATAGGTGAATAGAATTGGATAAATACACACAATTGACTGTACGTCTGCATATATGTGCACAGGTGATGTGGAGGTTAACTTAACCCACACACTGCAAACTGGATAAAGACGAGATAGGTTACCCTTCCCGGCCGGGTCCTTACTCGGTTAGTTTTCGTTGGTGAGGCTGAGAAGTGGAGGTTGCAAGGTTGTGCGTAGGCTGTAGGTGCAGGTGGGAAGCCAAGGGGGAGATGCAGGTGTCAAAGACAGGTTTCAGGGGTAAATAGCTGTTGGAAAGAGTCCGTTGAAGGGAAATGATTAGGGTGAAATTAGGAATTGAGGTAGATAAGACTTTGAGAAGTGTTTTTTTTTTTTTTTTTTGGGTGTCTTGAAGAATTAGTGGTCGACGCTTTTCTTCTCTGCATCGACTCGAGATGGTCATCAACTCCATCGTTTTCTTTTTTTTTTCCTTTGGTTCTTTTCCCAACTCTTTTCGTTCTTCTCGTTATTTCATTTTATTTATCTCCTATCTTTATAATCTTTGAAATTAATCCATCATTCTGAATTTTTATTTTTCCTTCTTCATTTGATATTTCTTCCGCTTTTCTAATGCTTCTGCAAATTTTATTTTGTCTGGTTTCTTTCACTTATGTTGATCTTTTTTGGATTGAGCGATGCGTTTCGTATGTCACTAGACTCGTTCATTCCTTTGAAGAGCAAATCTTTATCTTTTCAATGTTAAGACTCATCGATAATAATTCGCAGGCGATGGCAATGAGTCTAATGTGTGACTGTTGAGTCAATTAAAACTTCTTGATTTATGAATTGCTATTGAAACTCGTCGATAATTCGTAGGCGATGGCGAGGTTTAATGACTTTGTTGAGTCGATGAAAACTTCTTGATTTATGAGATGCTATCAAAACTCGTCGCTAATCCGTCGGCGATGGCGATAAGTCTAATGTATGTTCATTTAATGAAAAATTCTCTTGGTTTATGAGTTGCTATTTTGAAATTGGGGGGGTCGGGGTGAATTGAAACCCCACGTGGAACTCCCTAGTGTAGGTCTTATGATCTCTTGCAGTCTCCTTTATTCTTATGTTCGTATGTGACCACCAAGAGGCATCACGGCCGGCTGCCGGTAATCTCGCACGAAAGCAGCATCCGGTCATTAAAATTTGTCCCGCAGTCGTTTCCTTTTCCGCTGATTTCCGGGGATCCTTGGAATCGACGTTTTGTTCCGGGGAGGGGAAAACCCACGCGTCATGTCGGCAGGGAAACTGTCCTGACAGTTCCCTTGGGTTCCTGGCAAGATGTATATATCCATATATGAATATTCATTTCTGTTGTTATCAGTCCTAACCAATGGAATTTCCTATCGTCATCACATGGATAAAACCTAGTTAGATCTATACAAAAAGGCAAAATGCGTTTTGTGGACCAGGAAGTACAGAAGTAAGTTCGTTAAACAGATAGATTTGATGAACGACTTAATTATTTTAAGCATCTGGCGCCAAAGTCCGTCTGGCGTCAAAGGTCAAGATGACCTCAAGGATCAAGAAGAATCTCAGAGTTTCGATTCAGGAGTCTCACGAACATCTTCAGCCGTGAGCACGGAAACTATCGGTTGTTTTAAGACAAGGTTAGATAACTTTACGGATGGGGGAATGGTAGATGGTAATGAACGCGGAACTGCTTACTGTAGGCCTTACGGTCTCTCGCAGTCTCCTTCGTTCTTTTGTTCTTCTGTTCTGTGGCTGGTTTGGTGTCGACGTCCTCGTCCGTCGCCGCCCGACCGCCGTCCTGACTACTCGGCTGACTTCCGTCCTTCCGCACATCTCTGTCCTTCCGGCCTTCCCTCACTTCTTTCTCTCTTTCGTTCTTTCATTAATTCTGCCTTCTATCCTTCCTTCTTTCCTTCCTTCTTCCTTCCTTCCCCTCCTCCCTTCCTCCCTTCCTTCCTCCCTTCCTCTTTTTCTCCGTTCCTCCCTCCTCCCTCCTTCCCTCCTTCCCTCCCTCGTTCCCTTCCTTCCTTTCTTCCTTCCTTCCTTCCTTCCTTCCTTACTTCCTTCCATCGCTCTTTCCTTGCATTCATCCTTCGTTTGTTTCTTATATCCTTCCTTTCTCCCATCCATTCCGCCTTCCTTCCTTCCTTCCTTCCTTCCTTCTTTCCTTCCTACCTTCCCTCCCTCCCTCGTTCCCTTCCTTCCTTCTTTCCTTCCTTCCTTCCTTCCTTCCTTCCTTCCTTCCTTCCCTCCTTCCTTCCTTCTTTCCTTCCTTCCTTCCTTCCTTCCTTCCTTCCTTCCTTTCTTCCTTTTTTCCTTCTTTCTCCCCTTCATATATTCTTTCCTGACTGCCTGTCTTCCTTATTTCCTTGCAAGAAGACTTTAAGACGTGACTCTACATAGAGTATCACATGATCTGACCTGTGTGACGCACTTGGTATACTGGTGAATGGAGTCCTAGTACAAGGGGCAAAGGTGGTTGCTTTTGTCGAAGGTTGAGGAGTAATACAGAAACTTCAGATGGAAATGGAGAGGGGGTGGGAAGAACCAGATGCTGGGGAGAAAAGGACGTAATAAATGAATAAACATGAATAAATAAATGGATGAATAAAATAATTAATTGATAAATAAGTAGATAAGTAAATAGTAGATAAAAGGAATGAATAAATGAATAAATCGATAAATAAATAATAGATAAATAAAGATAAGTAAATGAATATATGAATAAATAGATAGATAGGTAAATAGATAAATTATACATAAAGAATAAAATGAAAAAATAATGATAATGATAATATTAGAATAGAATAAAAAATTAAGATGAAATAAAAAAAATGACGAGGCTATATCACAAAACGTGCAGTGAGGTCTTTGACATGAAGGTAAAATACAGGAGGAGGAGGAGGAAGAGGAGGTTGGCGAGGAGGAGGAGGAGTAGGAGGAGGAAGAAGAGGAGGAGGAAAGGAGGAAGAGTAGGAGATAACATAAAAGAAGAAAGAAGAACTGACGTAAAACATCGAGGAGATGACAAAAGGCGTGACAAAGGAGAAGTATAACAAACAAGGGAGAGAAAAAGGAGGCTGGGAATAGGCCCATAGAAAACGGTGAGATGGAGAAGAAAGAAAGAGAATGGGAAATGTGGGTGAACAAAGAGAGAGAGAGAAGGAAGGGGCGTTGGCGGGTGGGGATGTGGTGGGCGTGGGCGGGAGGATGGGTGGGAAAGGGTGGGCGTGATTAGGTGCCATTGAACCTCAGGTTTCACTGCGTGGTGACTTGTCAACTCAAAACGCGCGCCCACGCCCACGCGCATGCGCGCGCACGCACACACACACACACACACACACACACACACACACACACACACACACACACACACACACACACACACACACACACACACACACACACACACACACACACACACACACACACACACACACACACACACACACACACACACACACACACACACACACACACACACACACACACAGTTGGAAATAATTTCAGTATCCTTGCACTGCGGGTCGTTACTCCAACTCTCGTGGGCGGGGAGTTGGGTGTGTGTATGTGTGTGTGTAAGGTCACAGCATTACCCATAGATCGGTCATATATGAGCTCTGATCTCTATTCCGGAAGGGAAATAGCTGTCGATCACGAGTCCAATACGTGATCCAAGACCATAGTTAATCACACACACACACACACACACACACACACACACACACACACACACACACACACACACACACACACACACACACACACACGGGGAGATAGTTTCTACATGTATGCTACGTTCACTACAGTGATGCATATACGGTTACGCAAATTGGGCGTACGCCCATTGCGTACGCCCAATGCGTACGCCCATTTCGCACGCCCAACGTGGGAAAGAAGGCTCCCTTTCTCTTTTCTCTCGATCAATTGGGGTGAAATCTGCAATAACGAGTCGGCAATCACTCGCAGGCGTGATTTACATGTTTGCGTCTCTTCTTGGTGTGGGATCGTTCTGCATTTTGAGATCGTCTAAGTGTTTGGAGAGGTTTATTCGACGTGTTTGCAAATGCGGAAAGAAAGTCGTCAAATACGCCTGAGTCGTCAAATATGTCTGAATGCGCCCGGTTTCTGTCTACTTACCAATTATAGATCAACAATGTTGTGTTTCAATAGGAAACCCACTCGGGAATGAAGATTTGCTAATATCGAAAAAAAGAAATCAAACTGGAGCCTATACTCGTATGTAGGCCTGTCATTTATGTTACTCTGTTGGCACGCGAGAAAATTGTTATCAAAGATTTGTCTGATTTTGGTACCCAGACATAAAAAGGTTCCCCACCCTTTGGGCTACACAGTACTTCGATGTCAAGTATTTTATACGATGAAAGAAACCAAACTGGAGCCTATACGCGTATGTAGGCCTATCATTTATGTTACTCTATTGGCACGCGAGAAATTTTGTATCAAAGGTTTGTCTGATTTTGGTACCTAGACCTAAAAAGGTTCCCCACCCCTTGGGCTACACAATACTACTTCGATATCAAGTGTTTCATATCGAGCAGGGTTATGAGTATATACGGGTCAGGTCGCTATCAAAGGCGTGGTTCAGCCTTGGGCGTGGCATGACGTGGGCGTAGGAATACCGAGAAAGGGGGATAGAAAGGGTAGGAATTGGGCGGGGTCAGTCTAGGTAATCAGTAAAGTGGAGTATGGAGACGGGGGCCGGGGGTGGGCGGGGTGGGGGAGTGGGAAAACAACGGCGACTTAATTGCTCACCGTGTACACACAGACGGCCCGAGGGCCCGAGGTTCTGTACACACTCGAGATGGCTGCCGATTAGCGGGGACCTGGGTGATAAACAGGGCACGGGTGGGACAGTGTTTACTGAGCGAGTGGATTCCGAGTTTAACCGTCTGAGGAAATGCGGTTTGTCGTGGTCGTGAAGTCTAAAACGATGGAGGGGAAATAGCGGAGTTTGTGTACCGGTATTTGGACTTGTTAGTCGGAGCAAGCATTGTAGACGTGTTTATTTCTCTTATCAGTTTAGTTATCTCTAAAATGAATTTCCTCGTTTGTTTTATTTTACTTCGTTTTATTTGTTTTGTGTTTCATATGCTTGGTAGTTTGTTTTATTAATTTAGTTCATGGGTTTTATTTATATTAAAGTATATTAATATTCATTAGTTTTCTTAAGTAGTTTAACCCATCATTTTAATTTCATGGCAGTGGTCACTTAGATTGTTGTAATAGGCATATAATAGTTTTGTGTTCATCATTAATTCTCCTTTGTTTTATATATATATATATATGTATATATATATATATATATATATATATATGCATATATATATATATATATGTATATATATGTATATATATATAATGAATATATAAATATATAATATATATATATATATATATATATTGAGACATTCTGACAGGTTGACTAAGTGGGAGTAGGAACCACAGGAGTTTATTTCTGACTAGTTTCGCATACCTACCTGCGAAACTAGTCAGGAATAAACTCAGACTAAGGCTCATGTGTTTCCTACTCCCATTTACTTATACATATATATATATATATATATATATATATATATATATATATATATATATATATATATATATATATATATATATATATGGTGGTTCTAAAGTGACTGCGCACTTGTTCCATTGACAAATGAAGCATCAATACGGTGACCAGCTGATGGCAATATCCGTGCATTGCAATGACGTCACGAATAAGCGACAAAAGTCGACCGAACAACAGCCGATGCTTTGAATAGGCAGCAACAAACACTTTTGAATCCGTTTTCTTTTTCACTTGATATAGACTCTGATCCTGAATACGTGAGATGATTCATCGACGAAAATAAAGAGGAAATGGGAAGCATATGACAGAAAACGGAACGGAGGGAGAAGGAGAATGGGAATTAGGATGATCATTAGAAGTTGATTGTGTTAAAGGATTATGTAATGGCTTGAATTGTGATTGTGACGAGAAGTAGAGGAACAAAATGATTATGGCCAAGACTAAATAAATATAGAAAATAAAAGTAATCAGGTAATCGAAGATAATTTGAACTCTTTATCTGACCTGAGAAAAAACGTTTGACTAGAGCAGGTTTTGAGTATAAAGATTCCTTGTCATCCCCAAAGAAAATAATGATAATAATGGTAATGATACTGATGATGATAGTAATAATAATAGTAATAGTAATAATAATCATAATAACAATAATAATAATAATAATAATGATAATAATAATAGTGATAATAATATCAATAATAATGATAATAATGATAATAGTGTTGATATTGATAATAATGATAATAGTGTTGATATTGATAATAATGATGGCAATAATAAGACACGGCGAATAACAATAGATACAAAGAAAAAGAGATAAAAAAATTGACAATCATTATGTGTCCTATAAGTGACATGATTGGCCTTTGCGTTCGCCGACGCATAACGTTATTCCTTTGTTTTCCGTGAATCATCGCAGACGAGGAGTGATCAGTCTTGACCCGTGCGTGCGCGCGCGCGTTCACACGCTGAGCTGCGCAGGCGAGAGTGCGCAGGGCACCGTATCCTTGGTTCCCTATGCAACATGTTTACACTCTCTGCTCTCTCTTATATTCTTTTCGATTTGAATTGATACAGTTGTTCTCAATCATTTTTGCTCTCCACTCCCCGCCTTAATGAGTTCTCAATGTCCATGTGGTTTTCCTTCATGTTCTCCCTAATTCAACTCCGCCAAAAAGGGGAAAAAACGATGAAGATAATACCTTTGTTTTATTACAACGTTATTTGATATTTATTTCCTTACAACGTTATTACAACTTTATTTGATATTGATTTGCTTTATTACAACAAATTTTTTATTTTTTTTTATTCTGATTCCTCAGATTCTATGAAAATGTATTATTTCCAAACAGCAACCCATAACCCCCCTAGATTCTTGTTTTGGCTCCCTCGGGGTTCCATAGCCCTCAGGTTTAGAACCATTGGATTAATCTCTCCTCCTCCTCTTCCTCCTCCTCGTCCTCTTCCTCCTTCTCCTCCTCTTCCTCCTTCTCCTCCTCTTCCTTCTACTCCTCCTCCTACTCCTCCTCCTCCTCTTCTTCCTCCTGCTGTCCCCCACTCCTCTTCCTCATCCCACCCCTCCTGTGATCCAGGTCTTGTTCCAAGATGTCATCGTCTGGCACATTAAAGCTCTTCTGTACAAAAAAAAAAAGAAAAAAATCCTTTTGGAGATTTTGTCCAGTTGAAGGAAACACCGCGTCTTGTTAGATAAACGGTAAATAGGTCATTTCCAGAAGATCGAAGGAAAGAAGATCACTCTAGTGATGTTGTTAAGATGAAGGAAACTTCATCAGTCTTGTTAAATCATCGGTAAATCGATCGTTTTCAAAATACCGAAGAACTTGACCGAAGACATCAGGGAAGGACTCGTAGTAAGTTGGACAAATTTAAATACAAAATGAAAATAAACAAGAACTGGTTTACCAATAGAGTGATTAACGAATGTAATAGACTTAGTAACCATGTATATATCGCTGAAACTATTGGTTGTTTTAAGAAAAGGTTAGGTAACTTTATTGATAGGGATGATGGGTGGTAATGGACATGTAACTGTCTAATGTAGGCCTTATGGCCTCTTACAGTGTTTTCCATCCTTACGTTTTCTATGTTCTTTAGACGACGCAGTTGGGCCCGTCGCTTTCTCCCTCTCCAGCCAAAGACGTGGGTAGTGAACACCTTGACCACTTGACGGGCCGATGTCCAGAGTGACGGACTCTGGCGCGTAGGCAGTGTGCGGGGAAATGGGGATGGGCTTAGATTTTTTTTTTTTTCGAAATTCGGGAGTGAAGAATCACTCCCACGGGCTTTGTTTGAGCCCGTGCGGTGGTGTTTATGTAAGGCACACCTTGTGGAGAGGAGGTGGAATAGTATAGCTAGTCAGAGGGTGATAGGGGGCAGTAGAAAAGAGAAGCTGCGGCTGCTAGAGCGGCGGTGGACGCTCTAGCAGCTGACGGAGCTGAGCTGAGGTGAAGTCTGGCGTTGGGTTATCAGTTCACCTCTTTGTTTACATATTTCAAAGAACGGGAGAAAAAAACAACAACTTAATGTACAGAAATAAGGTGCCCATAGAGATATGGACCAAAAGGTCTCCTGTCGGCATGCTCCGCCTTTGTAATCCTTTGTAATCCTTTGTAATTAGAACTGGAGATGGAGTCTGGCGCTGGGTTATCAGTTCTTTTCTTTGTTTACATATTTCAGAACGTGATAAACAACAACAAATAAATGTACAGAAATAAGGTGCAAATAGAGATTAGAACTTATTTTGAGTCTGGCGTTTTGAGTCTTTTCTTAGTTTACATGTTTCAAAGAACTGGGAAACAACTAAATGTACAGAAATAAGGTTCCCATAGATATTAGAATGGAGATGAAGATTGGCGTCGGGTTAGCAGTTTCTTAATTTTTTACATATTTCAAAGATCAGAGGAAACAAAACAACAACAATAAAATGTACAGAAATAAGGTGCCCATAAAGATTAGAACTGAGATTGAGACTAACGTTGAGGTAAGATTTTTTCCTTTACAGACATATTTCAAAGAGCAGAAAAATGAAATACAAAAAATAAGGTGTCCATAGAAGGTAGAACTGAGTGAGTTTAGCGATGAGGTAAAAAAAAAAAAATAGACCTTTATATTTCAAAAAATCTACAAAAACAAGTTGCTCATAGAAGGTTGTTTCAGAAAAAGGGAGATCAATACTAGGTCATGTATCTGGTTAGTCTTCGCCCCCCCCCAAAAAAAAAAAAAATTGTTGCCAAAAGGGTCACAAAATTTGGTACCAGACAGGATGGAATCGTAGTACCTAGTAAAATATTAGTATGGTTATCATTCGTAAATTAGTTTTATTTTTTCAGAGACTTTGATGTAAATATTTCAACTCTCATCTTAGCCAACCTAATTAAAAAAACATCAACTACTTTTCTAATCTTATTTCTTTCACGACCTAAATACCCCCAACATTTTTTAATAATTTCTTTTTATAATAATCCTTCCTCGCTGTTCTTTCAAATGTTAAATGTCACAGCATCCATGTGCGTCATAAGGCGCCTCAGGGTGTGACTGTGTGTGCGCGCGCGCACACGTAGACCCCGACAATCCCACGCAGACGCGCGCGCGCAGGCGCTCAAGCTTGAGTTCGCCTTGACCCGTCCGGGAAATGCCAGAACGGGGAAGGTGGTTGGTGGTCGTGGTGTCTCACGAAGACAAAGATACAGTTCCTCCTCTTCCTCCTCTTCCTCCTCTTCCTCCTCTTCCTCCTCTTCCTCCTCTTCCTCCTCTTCCTCCTCTTCCTCCTCTTCCTCTTCCTCTTCCTCTCCTTCCCCTCCTCTTCTCCTCCTCCCCCTCTTTCGCTTCTTCTTCTTCTTCCACGACGGGGAAGGTGGTCTTAGTGTCTCACGAAGACAAAGATACAGTTCATTCTACTCCTCCTCTTCCTCCTGTTCTTCCTCTTCCCCCTCCTCCTCCTCCTCCTCCTCCTCCTCATCTTCCTCCTGTTCTTCTTCTTCCCTTTTCTCCTCCTCTTCTTCCTCTTCTTCCTCCTCTCCCCTCCTCTACCCCTCTTCCTCTTCTTTTTCCTCTTCCTCCTCCTCCCCTTTTCTTTCTCCTATTCTTCCTTTTCCTCTTCCTCTTCTTACCCCTCTTCCTCTTCTTCCTCCTACTCCTGCTCTTCCTCCTCCTGCTCCTCCTCCTCCTCCTCATTATCATCATCCAACTACTACTACTACTACTACTACTACTACTACTACTACTACTACTACTACTACTACTACTACTACTACTACTACTTCCTCCTCCTCCTCCTCCTCCTCTTACTCCTCCTCTTCCTCCTGGTCTTCCTCCTCCTCCTCCTCCTCCTCTTACTCCTCCTCTTCCTCCTGGTCTTCCTCCTCCTTGCCCTGGATGTCCATCCAGGACACGGCCTCTTGAGCATCTTCTGGGGCGACCTCCTGCTTTTTGCTTCTTCTCTCTCGGCCGTCGTCTCCTCAGCCACAACACGCAGAGGGATTGAAAACAAAGAGGGGAGGTTAATTCGAGCTGAATATATTTGTTTCGTGTCAGAAGAAGAAGAAAGGAAGAAGAGGAGAAGGAGGAGGAGGAGGAGGAGGAAGAAGAGGAGAAGTGGGACAAAGAGGATGAGCGGGAGGAGGAGGAATCAGAAGGAGAGAGAAGAGGTAAAGCGGAAGAAGGAAGAGGTGGAGGAAGAGGAAGAGCGAGAGGAGGAAAATGAGGAAGAGTAAGATCGGGAGGATGAAGAGGAGAGGGAGAAGGAAGACCGGAAAATGAGAAGGAAGAGGAGGAAGAAAGGTAGGACGAGGGAGGAGGAGGAGGAGGAGGAGGAGGAGAAGGAAGAGGAGGAGGGAGAGGAAAAGTGGAAGGAGGAAAAGGGAAAGCGGGAGAGGGAGAAGGAAGAGGGGCGGGGAAGAGGAAGAGATAAGTAAGAGGAGGAGGAGGAAGAGAGTTGGCTATGGCGTGCATTGGAATGAGGGCAGTGGTGCTGATTCAATTATTTCCTATAAATCCTCTCAGGGCTCATGATCGGTGAGCGTCAAGGGACAGACAGACAGACAGAGAGGGTGATACGAAATCGATATACATAGGGGGAAGGTAACTACCCTTGCAATTTGGTCTGAAAGCCAAATTGGGTCGCGGGACATTCGACCTGGCGGACATTTGACCCAGCGGACATATGACCCAGCGGACATTTGACCTAGCGGATATTTGACCTAGCGGACATTTGACCTAGTGGACATTTGACCTCGCGGACATTTGACCTAGTACGGATCCAGTGGTCTAAGATTTTGATTCATGTCCTGAAGTCTCTGTAGTCGAGTCCTCGAATGGGTTAGTTTTATGATTTATTATTATTATTATTTAGCTGTGTCTCGCCACAGGAGGGGGAGAGACAGGAAAGGAAGGGAGGAGAGTGGGAGGGAGGGAAGAGGAAAAAAAGGAAAGGAGGGGGAGGGAGGGAGGGAAGGGAAGGAGAGAGATGGGAAAGGAAGGGAGGAGAGGGTATGGAAGGGTAAGGGATTAGAAGGAAAGGGAAGAGGAAAAAAAGGAAAGGAAGGGAAGAGAGAGGAGGAGAAGGGAAGGGGAGAGGAGGGAAAGGAAGAGAGGGAGGAGAGGAGAGGGGAGGGTAAGGGATTAGAAGGAAAGGGAAGGGGAGAAGGGAAAGGGGGAGGAGGGGAAGGTAAGGGATTGGAAGGAAAAGGAAGGGAAGTGAAGGAGCAGGGTTTAATGGAAAAGACTGCTCAGTACGTAAGGAGGATGAGAGTTCTCGTTTGGCCTGATGAGTTGGTCGTTCGTCCATCCCCAGATGCATCGATCTCGCTACCAGAGATAACCTTGCACGAACACGCGAAGGCCCAGTCAAGGATCTGAACCCCGTCAATGTGGCGACGCTCATCTTTATACGCATGGTCAAATGTCCGCTAGGTCAAATGTCTGGTAGGTAAAATGTCCGCTAGGACAAATATACATTAGGTCAAATGTCCGCTAGGTCAAATATCCGTTAGGTCAAATGTCCGCTAGGTCAAATATCCATTAGGTCAAATGTCCGCTAGGTCAAATATCCACTAATTCAAATATGCCCGCCAGGTCAAATGTCCGCTAGGCCAAGTGTCCGTCGGACACATGTCCATTCGACCAAATGTCCGTTTGTCATCCGACTGTCCACGGTTTGGTTATGTGTAAGAACCGTTGATTTCGTTCAGTTGAATACGATTTCTCCCTTCAGGGTAGAGCCAGGCCCTCCCCCCTCATCGCGGGCTGTGCTTCGCAATTGCAGTCCTAGCATACAAGGCAAAGGTGGCCACAGAGCGCCAAAAGGTCCGCCTATAATGAAGAGATGAATAAACATATAAAATACTCCTACAAGACCGCTTTAGAAAGACTGTAACAAAGGACATGCCAATCCAGGACTTGGGAAGTACAGTCCTACACTAAAGTTCCTTCCTGGTAAGAGGGGGGAGGGGGGAGGGGGGGTGATGAGTCGGGGGTCTGTTTTGTGTACAATTGTCATACGAAGTTCCACTGTATCTGAACATCGGTTCTCTTCAGACCGCGCGCACAGGACCACGTGTCCCGGATGTAAACAAGGGCGCAAGAAAGCAATGCATTGTATAGAAAGACCTTCGAAGGCCGAGTACACACGATGGACCTCCCCCCACCCCACCCACCACCACCACATGGACATGTATACATGTGAAGGCCAAGGCGCGCGTGTGTGCGTGTGTATATATGTGTTCAAGATCGAGTTCTGGAGGATGAGGTAGATAGGGGGGCAGAAGATGGTTAGTGTCCCTGAAGTGAAGAGGAGTTGGGGGGGGGGGGCTGATGGATCGTAACCAGGGGCACCAGGGACAGATAGATTGTCCCCCAAGGTTATAGAGACCTGAGTGACGGGTCATGCAGACACGAAAGACGGATACTGTTCATGGCGATAGACACCAAGAAAAATCATTAAAAAAAATATGACGATCATTATGTGTAAGGGGGAGGACATGCGTATGGGGGGGAGGGAAGAGACGAAATGGAATAGGAGGGAATGGAATGGAGGAACACGAAGGGAATGAAACAGAAGGAAGGGGAGGAGAGAGGGAATGGGGACAAGGAAAGGGGAAGTGGGAGGAGGGGGATGGAATAGAAGGAAAGGGTTAGAAGGAAGAGGATGGGAGGAGAGAGGAGGGACCCTGAGTTAGAAGAGAGGAGGGGAGGGGAGGAAGAAGAGAGTAAGGGAGGCAGGTGGTGGTTGGTTCCCTGGTCCGGCTGCCCTGGGGACTGATCAATACTAGGCGAAACTGGGTCTGTTGCACCTCAGGCACGCAATCATCTGGGTATGTCTTGGTGTCCTGGTGAGGAGTCTGTATTCCAGTCTGTGCCTTAGTCTGTCTAATGCATGTGTCATTGTTTTACTGTCTATCGTTACTGTGCTGCTGCGTGGTACGAATGCGTATAAGTGTTTACCAAATTGTAACTTACAGGAAATGAACTATGCTCGTAGGTTTTTGATTTATGTGTCCCTGTTAGTCAGAATTAGTGTGTGTTTGTGTGTGTGTGTGTGTGTGTGTGTGTGTGTGTGTGTGTCTTTTTTCGTCTCCTTGCATGCATTCAAGTCGTCATAGGAGTCACGAATTGGTCTCATGGTATCACTTGGGACCTCTCCTGATGTGTCCGTGCGCGTGAGCGTGTATAAATACATACATACATACATACATACATACATACATACATACATACATACATACATACATACACTATCTACCTCCAACATATATATACATATATATATATATATATATATATATATATATATATACATATATATATACATATATATACATATGTGTGTGTGTGTGCATGGTTTTAGGAAGTATAGTTGGTATGGTTCAATTATCTATTTTCGTATTCTTACCAGACGTGATTGTGTGGTTAATGGGTCCCATAAAATATTAGATAATTTTTCATGAGGACAATACGACTAAGTATGGGAATCCCTTATCCTTACGAAGATTGTTCCGTGAATAGAAGGACGTATTACGCTTTGCCGATAGATTCCCATTCCCAACCTTCGATACAAGGACCTGGAACGCAGGTGAGGTGCTATACCGGGGTTGAGGCGCCGTTGCCATGACGACCATGTAAACAAAACTTTGGTCAATCATCTCTTCGTCTCCTCTGCCCTCCCTCTTTGCCTTGACCATCGCTTTTAAGTAATACTGTGCTTCCTCTTTTCCTCCTTGTTCTGTCTCTTCCTTTTCCTATTCCTTCTATAAATATTTACACTACACGTTCTTAGTTTTTTATGTATCAATCTTGCAAATCTCATTTTCCCCATTGCTTGTATATGTAGGAACGCTTATGTTCTCATAATGTATGCGCTCATGCAAACACGCGCAAACAAACACACCCACACAGACACATTCACACATACACACACACCTGCATACAGATTCATAGGAAACTTTATACACTTGAATGATTTATATGAAATGGGTGAATAGATTAATACAATTCAGATGAAATAGCCTGACGACAATCAGGGCCAATGCTCTTTACCCTTTAAGTTGTAAAGCTGAAGTGAGTGACTTCAGGCGATCTAACGTTGACCTTTGGAAAGCGACATTTGTGACGTCATGTCGTCGGAGTGACGTAAGCGCTCTTCTTCATGGAACGGTCGTCGTCCAGCTCGCTGGAAATATATGTTAACAATAATTTGCTAATACTAGCGATTACCCTTTTATTCTGGATGTTATTGTTAATGTGTTTTTGTACCGTAATTAGTTTATTCTGAATCACAGATACCCAGGATGGTACAATCTTTTTTTATTACAGAGTTCTGTTTCCATTGACACTAAGGTGTTTTCATTGGCCAATCCATCGTCGTCATTTCAGTTATTGGTCAGTCAATTGGCTACTCAGTCAACAGAGGGGATAGGAGGGGGTCGACCTTGGGCAGTCCAGGTCTGGCGCCTTGGCTCATCGATTTGGCTTCTGTCGTCACTGTCCTCCTTGCTTCCTGTTCACCTCTTCATTCCTCTCCTCATAACTGGATAAATCCGGTGAAGAAACGTAATCAATAGGGAAGCTTGTTCAGGTCGGAGATAGGATCATGTACGTGTCTGAGATCCATCAGCGTAAATTATACAAATAAGTCACGGAAGTCATGTTAAGGAACATAAGAACATAAGCATGGGGGAGACTGCAAGAGACCATAAGGCCTACACTAGGCACCTCCATGTCCCTTACCACATTTCGTCCCTTTACATAAAGTTATCTAGTGTTCTCTTTAAACAGCGCTCAGTACGTGGTTTATTCCATTCATTAACTACTCTGTGAACCAGTTCTTGCCTGTTTGCTTCTTAAATCCAAATCGGCTCTTCTACTTCCGTCTTGTTTCTGATTCCTGGTCTAAGCTTCTTACCTGACCTTTTTTTCACAACACTCAATTTCAATTCAAACTCACCATCCCAGTACAACGCAATGGGAAGTAAGCAACCCGTGGTAGGGCAAAGCATTGTCAGTTACGGCGAGCTGCTGTTTTTTTTTTTTTTTTTTTTTTTTTTTTTTTTTTTTTTTTTTTTTTTTTGCTGATGTTAGGTTGCCTCCCCGCCTAGCCAGGGCTGTCGGGAACATAATCTGCAGCGGATCCCTGGACTGGAACTCACGATCATTTCCTCACGAGTTCGACGCGGTATCCAGTGTCACTGAAGTTCAGACGACCTTCCATTGGTCTGTGTCGTCGTTGTAGCTCGAAGTCGACGACATGACGTCATGAGGTGTTAATGGATCAAAGGATCAACTCAATTTTTGTCTTTATCGTCCTATTATTTATCATTATTTTTTGGGGGGGGAGGGGGAAAGGGATTTTTTTAATACGTGAAGTAAAATAGGCAAATTAAGAATTATTATTATTATTATTATTATTATTATTATTATTATTATTATTATTATTATTATTATTATTATTATTATTATTATTATTATCATTATTATTATTACTATTATTATTATTATTATTATTGTTGTTATCATTCTTAATTATTATTACATACATGCATACATATACCAATGGCTATTCTCCCTTACAAGGGAGGTAGAAAAAAAATAGGCATAAAATCCACTTCCAACCATTCCATCCCCACATACTCCACTCCCATCCACCCCCTCCCTCCCTCTTATCTTCGCTCCTCCTGAATGACGGGTCATCCCAGCATCTCTCCCACTACCCTGTGTCAGAAACAATGTAGCGAAGACACAGCACATCAACAGCAAGGCCGCTTAATTAAATCGGCAACCCCCCTGCTCCGTGTTATTAGCGGGGATGACTGTGACCTGGTAATATAACGAGTTAACTCGTTCTTCCGTGTCTGATCGGTTTGGATGTCAGACATATCTGATCACGTATTCATGCGCTCACGCGCGCGCTCGCACACACATATCTGACCTTCGGCTCGGAGAAGCCTCGAATTGCTGGCCTGATTACGCGCACGCCGAAGATTGCGCGCGCTGTCACGTATGCGCGCGCAGCCTTTGACTGGTCATAGGTTACCCACTAACGCTTAATGAAGTCATCTATCCGTAGGTAGAGAATGAAATAAGGAAATAAGAAAGGCGTTTAGAGATTTAATTGGAAGAGTTCAACTCTTATGTTGTTCATGGATTAGGAAATGGCCCAGTATTATCTGAGATTGTGTGTGTGTGTGTGTGTGTGTGTGTGTGTGTGTGTGTGTGTTAACCTGCTCTTCTAATTCTCCAGGAGTCCAGTCAGAAACTAACAGAGGTGGGTACGATTCGAAAATACTGAAGTCCGATTAGCGATTACCGAAAAAAGTTGACCTGGATTAATCACAAATCGCTTAAAATTATCCGATTGCGATTATCCGATTCGAAGATGCGAATCAGATTAATCGGATAATCGGACTTCGGAATCGGATAATCGGACTTGGGAATCGGATAATCGGACTTCGGAATCGGATTCGGATTCGGATTCGGATTCGGATAATCGGACTTCGGAATCGGGTAATCGGACTTCGTAATCGGATAATCGGACTTCGAAATCGGACCGCCCACCTCAGGAAACCAAATCCAGAACGAAGAAGTGAAGAAGATGACGCAAAATCAGATCAAGCCGGGACGACTGCAAGTACATGGAACATTACGAGGAAAAGAATGGCACTCGACAAAGGGCGCGTCACCAAAGGGACTTGCAACCGCGGGGGGGGGGGGAACAACACAAAGGCAAGGCATAGATGATGTGCAACAAGTCTGTGCAACAAGGACGTAACGCGTCGTGCAACAATCGCGCGGTTTCGCGCGCGACAAGGGACTTCGTGGGGTGAAAGGGCATTACGTCGACCCGCCACTGCAACGGTCCGCGTGTGACGTCACAGTTACGTCATCTTATCTACGTCATCTCCGCGTCATTGCTGACCTATCGCAGGAACTGGACAACACATGACACCTTTCTGGACATATGTTAATCTCTATATCTACATCATTTTCTTTGTCCTGTCTCCTCTTTCTTCCCCCCTCTTTCTCTTCCTCCTCCTCCTCCTCCCTCTTCTCCTCCTCCTCCTCCTCCTACTACTACTTCCCCTCCTTCTCTTGCCTCCTCTTCTCCTCTTACTTCCCCTCCTCCTCTTCCTATTTCCCCTCCTTTTCCTCCTCTTTTTTCCCTTGTTCCTTTTCCTCCTCCTCTTTTCCTCCTGTTCCTTTTCCTCCTCCTCCTTCACCTCCTCCTCCTCCTCCTTCATCTCCTGCCCCTCCTCCTCCTCCTCCTTCACTCCTTCTCCTTCTTCAATTTCCGCTCCTCCTCCTCCTCCTCCTCCTCCAGCATCGAAACCCATCTCCCATCTTATCACGCAACTCTTTCTGCACACACAAAATTACACACACGTGTGCGCATGCACATGCGCACGCTCACGAAAATGCACGCACAGACACATAGGTGGATGTGCAAGGTACACATACATACATGCTAAACCACGCACATGTACACAAGCAGACACTGCAAACATGTAGTCGAATGTAAGTTCTCTGTTTTTCCCACAATACATTTTAGTTCTTGAATGGCTTATGAATTCATTCGGATCGAAGTCCAGTTCTCTCTAAACAAAAGAGACCCATAGACATTTGTGTGTGTGTGTGTGTGTGTGTGTGTGTGTGTGTGTGTGTGTGTGTGTGTGTGTGTGTGTGTGTGTGTGTGTGTGTGTTTGTGTGTGTGTGTGTGTGTGTGTAAACGTGCAAGTGTCTACATACATCTTATTTTTTCTCTTATCTATATTTATCTACATTTGAAAGTCCAACACCCCCAACCCTTTACACAAAGTCATTACATGTATGGTCTTTGCAAATGGATTTATGCACTAAACCATACTTGGTATCACCCTCGCCTCTACAACCAAGTCCACCGCCCCCTTCCCTATGTGCAGTAGTTAGGGTGTAGAGTTACCACAACCTGCCAGGCAGATAAGAATGTGGTTGGGCAGGTCCTAACACGCCTCAGCCAACTGCCACCTACCCCAGCACTTCTTTCTCCACCTAACCTTACCAACTCCCAACCAAGCACGTTCTCCTCTGCAATGCAGTCAGTCCCAGAACCTTTCCAACACTGACATCAGTCCCATCACGAAGGTAAATAACATCGTGTGGAGATAGCAAGAAGGAAGGAGTGAAGGTAAGTCTTAAGGGTGAATGGGTTAGTGGACTAAGTGAGATTGGGAATGTTAATGAAGGCATGTAAAGCAAAAGTGGATGGAGTAAGCTTGGGAAGAAGATCAGAATGGCGTGAATAGAAGGGATGAGGGAGGCATTGGGTGCAAGAAGAATGTCTGTCGAGCAAGGAAGAGAGAATTCAAAGGATTAGAGTATGTGGAGTAGAGGTGTTAATGAAGATGTGTATAGCAGAAATCGATGGGATGCAGATCGAAAGAATGGTGTGAATAGAAGGGATGGTGGGGGCATTGGGTACGAGAAGAATGTCTGTCGAGCAAGGAAGAGAGAATTCAAAGGATGAGAGTGTATGGAAAATCATTTTAGATGTATAAAGAAGTGACACTAC
>NW_027467751.1:170000-192500 GCF_046742065.1 Oratosquilla oratoria
CAAAACCTGGTTTACCAATAGACCAATAGAGTAGTTAACGAATGGAATAAACTTAGTAACCATGTAGTCAGCGCTGAAACTATTAGTTGATTTAAAAGAAGATTAGATAACTTTAGGGATAGGGATGATAGGCGGGATTGGACATGGAACTGCCTAGTGCAGACCTTATGATCTCTTGCAGTCTCCTTCATTCTCATGTAACTACACGAACTGCATTATAGTTTCGCCAGGTGAAGGGAACATAAGAAGTGAAAACAAAATTTTTCGGGAGATTTCAATGCATTCCCATAAAGGAATCCGCAGGATTAGGACCCCCCCTTATCCTTCTGCAGTATCCATCCAAGCAAGCTAAACTAACAGTATCTTTAGTACTTTTTATGACCTGTTATCCAAGAGGAGCTAAGATATGAGGGAGGGTGAATGGGAGTGTGGTGATGTATGTGGGGATGGAATGGGTGGGAGTGGATTTTATTCCTTTGGTTTTTGGCTACCTCCCTTGTTAGGGGGAAAAGCCGTTGGTATATGTATATATGTATGTATTTACCTTTTCACTTAAAATTTATTTTCTATTTATTAGTTGTGGTAATTATCAATATCGATGAGATTACAGAAATTAGCTTAAATTTCCTTAGAATTGGAGGGCTACTTGAACACAACTTGATGTAATGTTTTGCTTCTTTGCATTGTTTCAACGTAGTTGCCATTGGCTAATGTATATTTTCTTTCTTTGCAGGTGAGTAATCGCTCAAACGACCCACAACGATGCTGGTAACTATATTGTCATCTTGAACGACCTATTGAGTTTGATTCTATTAAGGGAATTAAGATTAAAAATTAGACATAGGAAGTGTGTGGGTGTGGGTGTGGGTGTGGGTGTGCGTGGGTGGGTGGGTGGGTGGGTGGGTGTGGGTGCGTGTGTGCGTGCGTGAGTGACTGAGTGAGTGACAGAGAGAGAGAGAGAGAGAGAGAGAGAGAGAGAGAGAGAGAGAGAGAGAGAGAGAGAAGGATGAACTAACAACCCATATGAATGTTAGACATACTATTGAAACATTCTAAGATAAGTTTAGCTTTCTATAAGCGAAGTGATATTCTAGGTATTCAAATGGATGTTGGAGTTAGGATGTCGAAGGAAAAATATCCCAGTTTGATAACCCCTTTAGCTGTATAAGACCGTCGCCATTCAGGGGAACACTTTTATAGCGAGGCAGGGAAAGGCTGAGATCTTGCACAACGGTATCTGGAGTCAACTGGGCCAAACTTTGCTTTAGTTATCCTCCAGAAGACCTGGCGTTCTACTCTGGTTAGCATATGTGGGTGTGGGCGTGGCGTGGGCGTTGGGTGGCATATCGCGTTCAAGACATTAAGCGCCTCCTGGTGAATGATGGTCCTTCTGCCTTCAAGAAGAGGCACTGTCGTCCAACTGTGCCGTCGTAAGCAGTCATCGGTGTAGTTTCTTCAAGAAATTTTGGAAAAATTCTTCCAAGAGTGGGTTTTCATTTCGGTGGGTGTTTGGTCTGTGTGTAGGTACTGTTATAGTCTCTCTCTCTCTCTCTCTCTCTCTCTCTCTCTCTCTCTCTCTCTCTCTCTCTCTCTCTCTCTCTCTCTCTCTCTCTCATTCACACACACACACACACACACACACACACACACACACACACACACACACACACACACACACACACACACACACACACACACACACACACACACACATTCCCTATCTCAATGTAGGAGGTTTTCAGTGTGAAAGAAATCGAATTTAGTGCTGCAAGTGTCTAGGCAATAAAACCCCCTCAAATGTCTTGAAACATGACGCCATTCTTGGTCCACGTAGTCATAAGGTCTTCCAGTTTTGTTGCTGATATTTTATTTCTTAATAAGAAAGATGTTGAAATATCTTAGTACTATAAAATTACTTTGCAATATCCAGAAAAAAGTATATGTAGAGTACAACAGTAATGGGAAGGACTAACAGTAATGGATTTAATTTAGAGAATTTTAGATTTAAGAAGGAAATAGGTAAGGCGTGGTTTACCAATGGTGTAGTTAATGAATGGAATAAACTTAGTAACCATGTATTGAGCACTGAAACTATAGGTTGATTTAAAATAAGGCTAGATAGCTTCATGGGTTGGGATGATAGGTGGTAATGGACATGAAACTACCTAGAATAGACCTTCCAGTCTCCTTCATTCTTATGTTCTTATGTTCTTAACAGCCTTGACTTAAACTTATCTTTATTCTTGCGGAAAGAACTACTTTTTGATAGCCTGAAATCTATATCGCAGGTACGTAATGCTTTAGCATATATTCCAGCCACTGTTACATCATCTAGCCAGTCGCTGAGTAAACATCGCCGTCGGCACCAAAGCGTATTGTGCGTAGTACAGGTTTGCTCTACTGGAGCTATGAAATAGAGTTTCCTGCTTGCAGAGTCATCAAGAACGTCATTACGTCCTCTAGGAGCCGTGTCGCTTCTCTACTGCCTTGATTCTCCTTTCCTCCCCTTCCCCTCTCCTCTCCTCTCCTCTCCTCCCCTCTCTCCCTCCTTCCACCACCGTTTCGCTAGTGATTGCTCTTTCTAATTGTCCTTGTCGAGACTCCGTGTCGGTGTCAGGTAGATACGAGTGTGGGAGTTAGACCGTGTCAAGGGTGTAGATTCGTTGGAAGCGTTTTTACAGACCTGGCTAAAGTATTGGGGTTTCTTTGTTGTAATGTTGAATCGTGAAAATGGGGGGTTATTGAGTCGCACGTGCTTATTCACAAATCTCAACAACTTAAATGAAATTATTTGAATTCGTTGTCTTACTTTCGACAGATGTCTTTCAAATAATTGAATAATATGAAGATTTCGGTTTTTAGCCAAATATGATTGTCAGCAAAAAGAAAACGGAAACTGTGAAGGCGGAGATCGAGGTGATGGTGGTTCGAATCCTGCCACCGGCGAATTGAACCAAGGACATGGCTCATGAAATCCCACGCTACGAAGTCATCTGTAAGGGGAGCCGTCCTTGCCTCCTGATAGGAGGGAAGTTTCGTGACGTTAGATCGAAAACCGATGAGGAGGGAGAGGGGGTGAAGTAGAAGTTGAGGCGAACAAGAAGCTGACACAAGAACCGTCCACTTGAAGTCCTAAAGTCGTGGGAACTTCCGCGTTGCTGTTCCTTCAAATGCAGACTTGTCCCCACCATGTTTACACCACATACATACGTACGTACGTACACACATACGTACGTACGTACATACATACATACATACATACATACATACATACATACATACATGCATACATACATACATACATACATACATACATACATACACACATACATACGTAATATATACATACATACATATATACATACATACTTACGTATATACATACATACATACATACATACATACATACGTGCCTATATACACACACACATACAAAATGCATACATACATACATACATACATAAAAATACATATATACATACATAAATACATGCATACGCACATGTGCATATACATATATATGCATATACATATATAATCTATAGACCACAGAAAGAGGGATAGAGATAAAAATACAGACCGAAAAGAGAGAAGGAAAAGAGAGGAGGAGGAAGGAGAATTGGTGCGTGCGTTCTAAATCGTGCCGCTCTCTATCTCTCTCTCCCCAGATGGAAGTTACGTAACGACAGATGCGTCTCGGGTTATGACGCCTCTTACCCAATCAGCCGCAGCCTCTGCTCCATCGGCCCCGTCATTATCTCTCGGCTAGGTCGAGGTGGGGCCGGGAGCGGGCCGGGAGCGGGCCAGGAGCGGGCCGGGGGTGCCGGGTCGGGAAGACGCCCGGTCATGAAGCCTGTCGGAGCAAACCAGGTGGTAATGGCCACTTACCACCTTGTTCATTGTAATTAGACCCTTGTGTGTGTGTGTGTATGTGTGTGTGTGTGTGTGTGTGTGTGTGTGTGTGTGTGTGTGTGTGTGTGTGTGTGTGTGTGTGTGTGTGTGTGTTCTGAGGCCTAAGGTTCCTAGAACCTCAAGAATCTCAGGGAAGTGTGTATAAGTACATTGACGTGATTACTGCAAATTTATATCTTTTTATCGTGTAATGTTTCTGGTGTGTGTTGTTCTAAGGTCTAAGACTCCTGAAAGTATGTATGAGTACAATTACTGTGTTAATTGATATGATTACTGCGAATGGAATGTTTCAACGGCGCCTTGCATACTTTCACTAATGTCTCCTGCAGTGTGATCACGTCTCAGTTGCTCGTTGTGCCCCCTCCCCCAAGAAAGCAAATGTTATACAAACGGTTGTTGAAAGGTTGTCACATACTATGCGTACTAGCATGCATGTTTGAAGCAAATGTTATACAAACTGTTGTTGAAAGGATGTCACATACCATGCATACTAGCATGCATGTTTGAAGTATGTGATGAAACAGTGTTTTTCTTTAGGATATTTTAAATATATATTCACATAGATCATACATAAAGAACGCTGTCTATATAGTTTTAGGCATTTTATTTATACTTGAGACAAAATAGTACTTTTTCTTTCAAAGTTTGTCAAAAGTTTGTTTAAAGTTCGTATTGCATACTTTACTTAGCATCGCATAGCAAGAACATTTATAACTATAGGTACATGTGAGCATTATCCAAACCTATTTTGTTGCGAAACTTTATTTGCCAATTCGCCTCATGTGGGAAAAGGTCTGATCATCTCACTATTGCTTCCAAGGACTCTTGCATCCAAATGGCAGCATTATCGGAAAGGTCTACTAGAGAGGAATACTTAGAGGAACGTTTCTTAAGCTGGGGATGCTGAAACAAGATTTTAGGAGAGGCTGGGAAGTGCTGAATACTTGGCAGTACTTCACTTTCGTTCGTCCTTCTAGTAATCAGGTGTTAACTAGAGTTGGGGGGATGATAGATTACCTAGACCTGGCTACTAGGGTGTTGGGGCCGGAAAAGGTTAGGAAATGATGCTTTAGAACAATACACTCACTTCCTGCCCTGATGTCGTGATCGGAAAATGAACGTTTCTTGGGTACCTGGGCTTGTCATTTATCATCATTATCATTATCTTCTTTTCCTTCTTCTTCTTCTGTTTCTTCCTCTTCTTCTTCTTCCTATTCTTCTTCTTCTTCTTCTTCTTCTGTTTCTTCTTCTTCTTCTCCGTCTTCTTCTTCTTCTTCTTCTTCTTCTTCTTCTTCTTCTTCTTCTTCTTCTTCTTCTTCTTCTTCTTCTTCTTTTTCTTCTTCTTCTTCTTTCTGTTTCTTCTTCTACTTCTTCTTCTTTCTACTACTACTATTATTTTTTACAAAACGGAGCCACAGTGACATTGAGGTTTCTCGTAGTTGAATCTAAACATATACACAATCAACATACACAACAACGTTTCTCCCAAGTACCTTTGGATAATAAATATTTTTTCATTCTCATACGAACGCTGAACTCGCCTGGCGATATGTAGACTAAGCACCGGCTTGTCCGACGACGACGTCACTGCCGAGGGGGGTCAACTGGGGACGAACCGTTGCGGAACAAAACAGAAAACGGCGACTCTTGGTGGTCGCTTTGAGGACGAAGACCGTTGGTCGGACCCAAGCGTCCTGCAATGGCATAACCAGTCTGGTCTGCTTTGTGGTTTGCCTTCGTTTAGGGGGAAGTAGAAGAAGAGGAGACCGGGGTGCAAGCCAACTGTTGTCTGAAACGAAGACGTTGATGAAAAAAAATGAATAATAAATAAATAAATAAATAAGAAGAACGGTGTCATTTTGAGAACAGTGACAATATGTCTTCTGTTTCATCTTCTTCTTCTGTTTCTTCTTCTTCTTCCTCTTCTTCCTCTTCTTCTTCTTCTTCTTCTTCTTCTTCTTCTTCTTCTTCTTCCTCTTCTTCTGTTTCTTCTTCCTCTTCTTCTTCTGTTTCTTCTTCTTCCTCTTCTTCTTCTTCTTCTTCTTCTTCTTCTTCTTCTGTTTCTTCTTCCTCTTCTTCTTCTTCTTCTTCTTCTTCTTCTTCTTCTTCTTCTTCTTCTTCTTCTTCTTCCTCCTCCTCCTCCTAAAGTAGTCAGAAAACTTGCGAATTTGTAACATTGACATTGAGTTATACTGCCACAGAAGATTGATATTTATTTCATGAGTGAAAAATAAAAAAGTGAAGCATCTGGTAGTTAAAATGAGTTATAGGGACTTAAGATTGATGTGGGAATTCAAGTCTGAGTTCTTCCTGGATCCATTTGCCAAGTCATTGAGACCAAACGAGTGACGTCGTGTCCGATTGTACTGTTTGTTTATTCGAATCAATGATCAATGTGTAAGTACAGTATTGTCAGCATTACTATGATAATTATTGTTTGTTCTTGTTAGGTTATGGTTTTATGCACAGCAAATAGCGCTCACACAAGCGCACAAACATAAAATAGACGTAAATTCTTAAATTTTAGTTTTAAGAAGGAAATAGGTAAGAATTGGTTTACCAATAGAGTGGGTGATGAACGGAATAGACTTAGTAACCATGTAACGTGCGCTGAAACAATTGATTGTTGAGAAGACTAGATAACTTTTGGACAGAGATGACAGGTGGTAAGGGATATGGAACTGCATAGTGTAGGCCTTATGGTTTCTTGTAGTCTCCTCCATTCTTGTGTTCTTCATAGTTTCTGAATAAATTTCCCGGCCGAGGGAATTTGGGTAGCGACGTGACGTCATAACGCTGGACAACTGAGACAGTTGTCAAGCACGTCTACTAAGATAATTTATTTTGTTTCCTTTTTGCGATTCCATTTTTGTATTTGTAGTGTATTTCATTCATTTTTTTCAATTTTTCTAATTACCACACATATGCCACGTCACAAACACCATTTCGCAATGCAATTTATGAATCTTTCATCATTCCTAATTTCATCTTTGTTATGGTCACTTTAGTCGGGGCGCTGACCGAAATCTAAACGTAATGGAAACTCGATCACATCGAGAATCAATTGCCATAAGGTTTCGTTTCGTTCATGATTGGGGTTGCCGTCGATAAACAGCTCATGAATTGACATGCGATTCACGAAGTATAACGAAAATGACCGATGCATTTTGATCAGTGTTGCGTTGCTCAAGTGCCCAGTTGTAATACGTCCAGTCTCCTTTCTTTTATTTCTTCTCCTCGCCTTTATCCATCTACTCCTCCTCCTCCTCCTCCTCTTCCATCTGCTACTCTTTTCTCCTCTCCTTTTTCCTCTTCCCCTTCCTCTTCCCTCTACCCTCCCTCCTCAAAGAATATTCAGTTCTTTTGAATTCATTTTTATCCCCGTTTTTTTTTGTCTAGTCGCCATTTTACTCGAGTAATATTTTATGAATCCCAGATGACTTGTTATATTTTTTCCTTCTCTCCCTTCCTCTTAAGGAGGTGGCACAGTAGGTATTTCTCGCTAGCATGCTGCTTGCTTTTGCTACTACGTTTGAGTAGAAATGACTTAGGTTACGATCTTTAGTTTTTTTTAAATTAATTTACAAATATCAAATTACTATTACGTCATATAGTGAGAAGCTGAATGACGAGCTAAGATAATGAACGAATGTTTGAAACGTTGTTGAGATGTTCATAAGAAATTCTAGAATGTTGTAACCAAAGTCGTTTCTACTCAAACGAAGTAGCAAAACCAAGTAGCATGCTAGCCTAGTGTGCGACCACATTTACCAGTTTTGTTCAGTTACTTGTCGTTTGTTTTCTGGTTTTGCCAGTCAAAATGTTTCGTCTGTTAATGCGCAGAGAGGCGGGGCTTATGACGTCATGTCGCGCATGGCTGTCCAACGAATTTCTTTGAAGTGACGGCACACTAGACTAGCATGCTACTTGGTTTTGCTAATCCTTTTGAATAGCAACGACTTTGGTTACAATATTCTAAACTTCCGTAAGAACATCTCAACAATGTGTCCAACATTTATACAGTCGCAACTTCCTTTAATTCTTCGTTGAGCTTCTTACTCTGACGCAAGAGTAATTTGACATTTGGAAATTTAGAAGAAAAAAAAAATCGTAAATATGTTTCTATTCAAACGAAGTAGCAAAAGCAAGTAGCATGCTAGCGAGAAACGCCTAGTGTGCCGCCACACCTGTGTGTCAGTCTTCCTGTCAGGACTTAGTGTGACGTAATGACTGTCATTTGATATTTCTCTGTCGTCTGTCTCGTATATCTTTCATCAAGATAATTCCCCGCGCTACTTTCAACATGCGATATTCGCTTCTTTTCCTTTTTACTTATTATGTCGTCTGCATTTATAATAAATTTATATAACGGAGATAATTTTCTTTTTGCCTTGTGATCATTCTCTCATAATGCTGCTATGCTGCATCTCTTGTGTAATTATGCTTACTTTCCTTTAGTACAAGAACGTATACTTAGCAAGAAGAAAAGTCAATTTCTGTGACAATATGCTAAGGATGTCTAAGACACCCCCCTCCACGGTACGATCTGGTCGCATCCGATCAGATTGGATCGTATGTTTACTGATTTCGGTTTATCCGACCAGATCTCTCCGGCGGCCTTAAGATCTGATCGTACCGTGAATGGGGTCCCTTAAGGCGTCATCAAACTGGGCTTCCAAGGGCTTTACCAACACCGACAGTTGAGAATTCGTGAAAACGACTTCGTCTACAATATCAAATTGTTCAAATCTCCAAATATCAATTTCTCTCCATCATATATAACAAAACTGACTGAGGAACTAAGAGATTGTATATTTATACGAATATTAGACATAATGTTGAAATGGTCTTAGAGACGTCTAGATTTCTGTAAGCAAAGTGATATTCTAGTTATCGAAATGGAAATTGAAGGTAGGATCTGTGAGAAAAAAAAGAAGAAGAACAGTTTGATAACCCGGTTGTAACACCTCCCGTGTCTACAAGTTCAACAGGTTTTCGTCTTTTATATAATTCGACTGAAATTCGAGCCGATGACGAGACTAGAGCCGCGTTGGGGTCGTCTTTTGTGTCGTGGTGCTCAGCAGCTACTGGGTGGTGGAAAGGGTACGTAGTGGTGGTGGTGATAGTGGTGATAGGGAGGGTATAGTAGGTGGTGATGGTGACGGTGATAGTGGTGGTGGTGGAGAGCGTAGGGAGTGATGGTGATGATAATGAATGTACAGTAGGTAATGGGGGTGATGGTAGTGGTGGAAATGGCATAGTAGGTAACGTTGTTGGTGGTGGTGATAGTGGTGGTGGAGAGGGTAGATGATAGTGGTGGTTGTTGGTGATGAATATGGAGAAAGGATGGTACACTGGAAACGAAATGAAATAAATCCAGAAACCAAGAAGCCTAGACGTCGAATCGATGGCGGTTATGTTATGTTTTGGAAGTCACGGTTGTGATATTTGTCGTTGAGGTTCTAGAATCCTTCTTCGGTAGAGAAAAGAAAATTATGTACGGTTATCGTTTCGAAGTTGAATCCAAGTGCTTTCTGATGGCGAGATGGATTTTTGGTGAAGACACAGATGATGATAACGACTGAAGCTATTCTCCTTCAAAACTGTGACAATGATGTTTTTGGGCATTGGGGCTTACCAAATGGTCTAAGATTCGAATACACAAGAAACCGAAGCATGGAGAGAAGTGGAGAGAAAAGGATAGGTTGGAGAGAGGGAGAGGGACGATAAAACTGTCGTTAGATAAGAGAAAGGGATAAAAGAAGACAGGCAACAGGATGGACGCGAGCTCGTGAAAGTAAAAGTATTTGGAACGCATGGGTGGGATGGGGGGGAGGGTGGCTTGAAGAGGACCTGCGCGTACTGGTTGGCCTGGATGCTGATCTGCGCATCTTTCAATCAGGGCGTTTGTCTCCTGGGATATTCCGTTTATTTGGACTTGCCATGGAATTTCTTAATCAAATTTGCTTAATACTTTGGTTTGTAATTTTCGAAATTAGTTTGTTTATAGTTTTTTTTTTCACCATATCATATTTTCTTAAAAGCGTGTGTATTTTACCGGAAGTTATACTTGGCAGAAATGCAATATTGTTTCAAATAAATAAGTTAATATGAATTACAGAAAGTATTTTTGATTTTTTCCTCAGCGAGGGTAGATCTACGTAAATATAACATAGCTAACTGTGAAAATATTAACATATAGTAGTAGCAATACATGTTCATTGCAGTAATGGTAATTGTTGTAGTAGAAACGATGGAATTTTTGGTAATAATTGCTGCAGTAACAAAAGATGATTATTGCCATCACAAACGGTGACGGTGTCGTTTTTTGTAATAACATTACAATGATAAATATTGTCATTCTTTTAGTCATCACCATTTACCATTGTCATTGGCGTTGTCTTCTCAGCGTTCAAAGTATGTATACAAAAAGCAAATAGCATTTGTTAAACCAACACGGCAGGTATTTCCGTGTTGGGTTTGGCTTGTTTTTAGTTTGTTATAAAAGTGGATGGATTAGGCTCCTTCACACACACGCGCGCACACACACACACACACACACACACACACACACACACACACACACACACACACACACACACACACACACACACACACACACACACACACACACACACACACACACACACACACACACACACACACACACACACACACACACACACACACACACACACACACATACACACACACACACACACACACACACCTCTTGCTGTTAAGCGGGCGTTACATGATTAAAAATATTGCGCAATATTCCGTATTGTACAATACAATTGACCACTGTGCAGACACCATCTGCCATTTGGATTATTACAAGGGACTTCCAGAGATCACCATCTTCGTCCCAACTATCACAAACCATCCCCACACCGTCAATAATATTGCACAATACGGAATATTGCGCAATAATATTGATCATGTAGGACCATTTTTAGGACCGTTACTTGTATTAGTCATACGTCTTCTATTGGCCGCTAGCCAATACAGGGGACATATTTGTATAAATACTTACCAGTATATATTTTCAACCCTCTTTTACAAGTGCAAGTGGATACAATTTTATATTGTTTTGCCCAATTTTCATTAAAACTAAAATAAGAGGAAAACAAGCACATTTATATTTATTGTCTGGAAATTCTTCACCTTCTGTTATCTCATGTTGGTGACTCATTAGATAAGTAATATTCTAGAATTTTTCTTATGGTTTTTCTTACGATAATCCATGTCATTTCATATGTCAGAAAATTATGTGCAAGGGTTGCAGAGTGAGTTAAAATTAATTCCCGTTAAAAAATGGTGGACAAGAAATATTTTGAATGTTGTCCTAACGGAAATTAATTTAAATCTTTACGTTAAAAGTATTATGGGCAAAAGTTGCAGAGAAATTTAAAATAATTCGTGTTAAGAAAGTATTTTCTCGTACTTTGAATGTTTATCCAAAATTGAAATGTGTTTGTTCTTGTGTTTCAGGTATGTAGAGAGGGCATCAGGGCGTGTAAGAGACAACGACGGGACGCAGTGGTAAGACCACATTTTGTCTCAGCAGAATTTTTTTTTCGTGTGCAAGTTTGAGATACATGACCATACACTTTACACGCGTTGCCGCGCATGCACATGGTTGTGTAAACACGCTCACACACACACGCACACTCACACACACACACACACACACACACACACACACACACACACACACACACACACACACACACACACACACAAGTACACATACACATATGCATATCTCGTGTGCATTTATATTATCGTTTAGCCATTCTTCCTCTCGTACAATGCAGTGTGTGTGTGTGTGTGTGTGTGTGTGTGTGTGTGTGTGTGTGTGTGTGTGTGTATGTATGTGTGTGTGTGCGTGCGCGTGTGTACGCGTATGTGTGTGTGTGAGTATGTGTATCGAACACACGTCAGACTTTTTATCCACATACGACCAAGGTAAACCCAGGCATTTCCTTCGCTTACTTGCATAAACAGTGCACAACCCCTTATGTCTTTCTATAAATGAAGAAAAAAATAAACTTTAATTATAAATCTCCTCCCCCTCTTTGTCAAAGTGATCCAGGTGGCGCAGATACGATGTTTCGATCGCAGGTCAGTCCTCGTCAACGCGGTTCCTCCACTTACCACGTGTTGTGGGTTGACCGCTGATCAGAAGAGAGGGCGAGCGCGGGGACCCGCTGCTCTGTGTATTTTAAGTGGATGCGCTTTCTTGTGTACGTGTTTATGTCTTTGGTTGTGTGTATGTGTGTGTGTGTGTGAATGTATGTACTTGCCTACTCTTAATTGAGATATACAGTGTGTGTGTGTATGTGTGTGTGTTTGTGTGTGTGTGTGTGTGTGTGTTTGTGTGTGTGTGTGTTTGTGAATGTGTGTGTGTACTTACTACTCTTAATTATGATATACAACGTGTGTGTGTGATTCACCATGGCCTTGGACCACGTGTTGGACTCGTGATCGACAGCTATTTCCCTTCCGGAAGAGAGCTCAGTTCATATATGACCGATCTATGGGTAGTGTGTGTGCGTGTGTGTGTGCGTATGTGCACCTAAATGCTGTAATTATCTTTGTTCAGAAGCCTTGACAGCTGTGGGTACATACAACCCTTTGGGTGTGTACGTGGGCTTGTACACGTATAGTGTGTGTGTGTGTGCGTGTGTGTGTGTGTGTTCAGGGTGTGTGTGGGCGTGTCTGAGTCACTGTTAGGGCGCCCTCTTCTGATGGTTTGAGTTTCCCGCCCTCCTGTTGTGACGCCCACAAGCCTTTGTTATTTCTCCTTAGAAATCTCTTCCCTGCCTCCTTCTCCTCTTCCTCCTTCTTCTACTCCTCCTCCTCATCATCATCATCACCATTTCCTCCTACTCCTCCCTCTACACTGCCTCCTACTCTTCCTCCTTTTCCTCTTCATCCTCGTCTCCTCCCACATCACCTTCCATCATCGTTTACTTTATTCCGTCTCGTTGTCAAACTTCTTCCTCCATTATAATGGATTCCCGTTTTCTTTACCCATTGTCATGTCACCTACGTTATGTCACCCGCAACCCCGCAGTGTTTTGTTATTTCACCCCTGATTTATTTACCCTGTCCCCATCTCTTCCTCTTTTCAATCCACCGTACAACAGTTAATACATCACATCTATTCTCCATTCTCCTCTTCGTAAGAACAAATGCAATGCTTTCATTTCCTTTGTTACCTCAAATTCATGATGTATTCACTAATTCTCACAAATTTTCGGTCCCTTCTTGTACCCTCTTTGTGACTGTGGCATCAGTTGGTTGAGAAACATTGTCTCAGACGTTTCGTGAATCCAGACCAAATTGGAGACATCCATCTCAACCGTAAGCCCAGCACGTAAGGAAACTTTACATTCTTGAAGAAAAAACGAAAGAAAACGGACACGAACAGATGACGTTTCTGTGCACGAGAACCTCCATTCCTTCTGACAGACACCGAATCCCAGCCCCCTGGGGTTTCGAAGGAGAGACCCTTTTTCACAGACGCTCCTCCCCTTTCCCTATTTGTCTCCGCCCCCGCTGCGTCTCCGCCCCCACAGGGACCTCGCCCGTTCGACCTGGCAGATTCAAAGCCCCATGGGAACTACCCACGCCCTTCAAGAGCACAGAATGGCTGAGGGTCTGCGAAAGGGAGGCGTCAGCTTGTTCAGTAATTAAGGTGCATAGATGCATGTGATTAAGTGGCTATTAACAGACGATTTTATTTGGTTGAGAGAAACCGTAGATATATATTTATTTGTTATTATTTTTATTATTATTATTATTATTATTATTATTATTATTATTATTATTATTATTATCATTATTATTATTATTATTATTATTATTATTATTATTAATATTATTATTATTATCATTATTATCATTATTATTATTATTATTATCATTATTATTATTATCATTATCATTATCATTATTGATTATTATTATTATTATCATTATTATTATTATTATTATTATTATTATTATTATTATTATTTATTATTATTATTATTATCATTATCATTATTATTATCATAATTTTATTTATTTTTTCTGTCTTCGTTTTCAAAGGATTCGAAAGCAGATTCCGTTACATGTTCATCCAAGTCACGAGATAGTTAATTCACACGAGATGAATTTATGCTAAAACAAAAACATAAAAACACAAATAACCAGACGATTATACTGTACATCAAAACGCAAATATAAAAAAAAAAAAAACAGACGAATATATGTTAAAACGAAACTATAAAAGGTAACGGCACCTTTCTAAACAGCGAGTTAGTATCCTGACATCCTAGAGCCGTTACGTGTATTCGCGTGTTGGTCTGACGCGCGCGCGCGCGCGCACGCATCCCCTTCACGAGGCGAGCTGGAAGAGGGATGACTGTACATCCGGGTAGGACACGTTCGTGTCTCTCTCGGACCTCGAATCTGTTTGTGGTGACGTTGTCGTTATTTATTGGTTTGTTCATTTATCGTTGTTCCTGTCGTTATTGTATCGACAAATATTATAGTTATTATTGTTATTTTTACTTTTTATTGTTATTGTTATTATTACTTTTTATTATTGTTATCAGTATCATCATTATTGTTATCATTATTATTATTATTATTATTATTATTATTATTATTATTATTATTATTGTTATTATTACTATTATTATTATATTATTATTATTATTATCATTATCATTATCATTATTATTACTATTATTATTATATTATTATTATTATATCATTATTATTATTATTATTATTATTATTATTATTATTATTGTTATCATCATTATCATTGTTATCATTATTATCATTTTTAGTGTTATTACTGTTTAAAGTTTAATTCTAAATCAGGCAGTACTTTTGGTCTACGTGATTATTGCATAACACCACTGTACTGGTTAGGGAGCTAGGAAACAAGTGGAAGAAAGGGGAAGGGAGGGGGACGAAGGGAGACAAAGGGAAGGGAAGGGAGGGGAGGGGAGGGTGGGAGGGAATGGAAGAAAAGGGAGGGTGGGAAGGAGGAGAGAGGAAGGGAGGGGAGGAGAGGAGAAGGGAGGGGAGGAGAGGAGAAGGGAGGGGAGGAGAGGAGAAGGTAATATAACGGAGGGAAAAGGTTAGAAGGGAAGGGAGACAAAGGAAATGGAAAGGAAGGGAGGGGAGGGTGGGAGGGAATGGAGGAAAAGGGAGGGTGGGAAGGAGGAGAGAGGAAGGGAGGGGAGGAGAGGAGAAGGGAGGGGAGGAGAGGAGAAGGTAATATAACGGAGGGAAAAGGTTAGAAGGGAAGGGAGACAAAGGAAATAGAAAGGAACGGAGAGGAGGGAAGGGAGGAGAGGTGAGGGAAGGGAGGGGACAGGAGGGAAGGGGAGATGACGTATTAAACCGTGACGTCATATCGGGGAATTGCACGCACTGATGCTCATCGTCAGCCACAGGCTGGAAATGCTCAAGGACAATTCGTCTAGCCAAGTAGTTACATGTATCTAGACATTACTAACATACGTATCAATCCTTTAGATTTTTTTTCTTCAAATTTTCTATCAGTTTTGATTTTTGTTTTTGGAGTTTTTATAGATTTTTTTGTTTCCAAGATTTGATGGTTATTTGACGTGGTTGTTTTCTTGCGTTCGAGTCGAAATGAATTTCAGGGTGACTCTTGTCTCGATCATAAAATCAGCAAATTCTTTTTAATCTTTGCCAGTGTTCAATAACAGTCGTAGCGTTCTCCTCAGTTTTTTACATATATCGAGGTGATTTCGAAGCAGTTTTCAATACAATCGTAAAGTTTGTATGATTTATTGACGTCATAATCGCACGCAGTTCTGGAAGACTAGACCTCAGTCGACGCGTTCCTCTGTCTTTCCAGTCGACGTCGACAAAACCACGACGCAGTTCAGGAACTGCCGTTACGCACTGTCTGTGGCGGACTGTCCGTTTACGCATGCGCAGACCCGCTGAGCCATTGTAGTTACGTAAAGGAGCTAAAGAGGCGCCTCCTGAGTACCTAACTCCCTTCAGTATCCTCCCCATAAGAACATAAGGATTAAGAAGAGACCATAAGGCCTACACTAGGCAGTTCCATGCCCATTACCACCTATCATCCCCATCCATAAATTGATTTAACCTTCTCGTTAAAACAACCAATAGTTTCAGTACTCATTACATGGTTACTAAGTCTATCCCATTCGTTTTGGTAAATCCGATCTTACCTATTTCCTTCTCAAATCTAAAATTGTTCAATTGAAATCCATGATTATGAGTCCTGTATTGTTGTCTTAATATGAACAGTGGTCTCTGTCATGAACAAGGTTTCTACCAATCGCGACCCCTCTCGAGCAAGACCTGTTCCTCACCTGTTTAATAAAATAATTTAGCGCTAGCCAAAATTAGATTATACAATGCGCCACGATATTCGAATAAACAAGTACTGTACAACATTTCTACTCGTAAAGGTTTCGAATTCGGTCCAGTGAGCACTGGTCTGTTGTGAAGTCGTCGTCGGAAGACTTAAAGCCTCGTTTACATGGGACAAGTTGAGAGGCAAGTAAAGTGTGCAAGTTACTTGCACTGGAGAGGAAAGCAAGGGAATTCATGTTCACACAGGCCACTTGTCTCTGACTTTGCTTGTGTGAACATGTACTAACTCACTTTCCTCTCCAGTCCAACTAACTTGCACACTTGACTTGCCTCTCAACTTGCCCTGTGTGAACGAGGCTTTAGCGATGGGTGTAAGGGACGTTGTTGCGGAGCGTGAGCGGGTCGGGGCGGTAGATCGAGGAGTCCTTGACGAGAAGGCGCTCCGCCCCGCCCATCCTGTCGAGGTCGCCAACTTAACCCTGTAGACAGGGTGTCGCTAGGGCCACTGACACGGGTGTCGAGCTCCTTTTGCGGGTACAATCCAGAGATAGAATAACGAACATAAAAATGAAGGAGACTCCTAGGAGACCATAAGGCCTACACTAGGCAGTTTCACGTTCCTTACCACATACCACCCCAATCTATAAAGTTGCATAACCTTCTCTTTAAAACAACCAATTGTTTAAGCGTTCATTGTATGGTTACTAAATCTGTTCCATTCGTTAACCACCCTGTTGGTAATCCAGCGCTTGCCTATTTCCTTATTGAATCTATATTGGGGTTCTGGAACCTCCTAAGGGTCCTCACGAGTTTTCAGAAGGGGACCGCACACACGAAAGCTTTTGTCAATGGTGTATGTTTAGGGTATAGATTGTATATACAGTATGGCTATCCAATAGGAAATGAGTTAAAAAAAAAAAAAGGTTATAGCTGTAATGGAACTCACCAGAGTTAGACGAGCTAATAGTCATGTCACGGTTGCAGCGTCTCGTTATTTCTTCTTATAAGTGGATATGGAGCCCTTCACACGACGCCACTATAGTGGCGTTACCAACTTACAGCCTTGCCTCGTCATCACGAATTTGGTGTTGTTACATAATCACATCTGAGAGATTAGATTTGAATTGATGTAAAGACACTATGAAATACTGTGAAGGTGCTCTAAAATTTACTTGAATCCCTCTTTTTCTTTCTTTTCCCTCCTACTTCTTTAGTCCTCCTTTTTCTTTGCCTTTCTCCTCCTTCCTCCTTCTTCCTTCTTCCTTCCTCTTTTCTCCTCCCCCGTTCATTTTCTCTCCTACCTCCTCCCTTCTCCCTCCATCCCCTTTCGTGTTTTCTCCTTCCTACTTCCTCTCTAACCCTTAACTTCTCCCTCCTGTTCTCTCCTCCGCATTTTTCTTCATCCTCTTCCTCTCCTCCATCCACTTCTTTATATCTTTATCTTTTTTTTCTCCCGTCTTTCTTACTTCCTAATCCTATTTCTCCCTTCATGCATGTTCACCACACCGCTTCCTCTTCACTACTCACCCTTCTCCTTTTTTTCAATCTTCTCTCTTCCTTCCCTTCCCCACCTCCCCCTCCTCCCCCTCCTCTTCCAGTAGCAACGCTTCCCATGCTCAAGTCTCATGTCATCGTGACACTCGACTTGTCTAAACACCACCATCCCGAAGAGACTTCCTTCCGAACTAAAAAAGGAGAGAGAGGGAGGGAGGGATGTAGGAGAAGAAGTAGAGAGGGAGACGGTGGGAGGTAGAGAGGAACTGAGGGAGATGGAGAGAGAAACGGAGGGAGGTGATGAAGGAAAAGGATGGAGGGGGAGACGGTAGGAGGGAGAGAGGAACTGAGGGAGGAAAGGAGGGAGGGAAAGAAGAAGGGAAGAAAAATGGAAGGAGGGGAAGGAGGAAGGGTGGATGAAAGCAGGACCTTTTCTATGTATCGCAATTGTGTATGAAACTAGTTATTTAGTTATTTTAATAATGTATTAATTCATTTATATATTCTTTTATCTATTTACTTAATTATTTGTTGATCAACTGATTTGTTCATTTATTCGTGTATTTATTTGATAATTTCTTAATTTCTTTGTTAATTTCTTTGTTTATGTATTTATAAATTTATTTAAAAAGTTATTATTCTGTGATTCTCTTTGTGTAAAAAGAATAGGAGGAGATTAGAAAACACTAGTCTCAACGAACAAAGACATTTTTTGTTTTGTTAACAGCGTCCCATAGTCGATAGGATACCAAACATCCTTCAGATGTTCTGTGATTTGGTTACCACCCGGACCAGGCGACATGACGTCACTGCCTTCGCTTGGACAAACCTTGTTTACTTAAGCTCAGGGATGTATCGCTTGGATGCCCATAGATCACAAAAGGAGACTCGAAGGATCAGTCTTGGGTGGATCTCAGGGTCCCCCTTGAACAGTCCCTGGGTCCACCTTGAAGCCTAGGTCCACCTTGAAGAGCCTCTGGGTTCTTTCACACTTGGCGCCGAAGAATAAAGCTGGAGTATCATAATCGAGCAGTCCCCTCACACACGTTTCCAAACCCGTTTCCGGTCCTCTTCGGGCCCCTCCTCCTCCTCCTCCTCCTCCTCCTCCTCCTCCTCCTCCTCCTCCTCCTCCTCCTCCTCCTCTTACTCCTCCTCCTCCTCCTCTTCCAGGTTCTTGTGCCTCCATCTCTGCTTGCATCTCCTGTTCTTCCTTTTTCTCCTACTCCTCCTCTTCCTCCTCCTCTTCCTCCTCCTCTTCCTCCTCCTACTCCTCCTCCTCCTCCATATTCTTGTGTCTCCATCTCTTTTTTACATCTCCTGTTCCTCCTGTTTCTCCTATTCCTGTTACTCTTACTAGTGACCTGGATCCATGATTCCCCTAAGATGACCTGACATCTCCCCATCGGCTTTCCATATGCCCATGCAGATAAGAACAAAAGAACTGAGGAGACTGCAACAGACCATAAGGCCTAAACTAAGCAGTTCCATGTCCCTTACCACCTGCCATTCTCGTCCATAATATTACCTAACCTCCTCTGAAAATAACCGATAGTTTCAGTGCTCACTACATGGTTAACCGCTATTGGTAAAACCAGTTCTTGTCCATTACTTCGAATCCTGCCCGCCTGTCTTAATATGATGACCTTGCCTGCGTCACCCTTGTTAAAAGCACTTGACCCATTTGAATACCTCTATTAGATCACACGCTGCCCCATGCTCCACCCATGAAGACCTTGTTGGGCCGTTATTTATTTATTTTTCTCTGTTGGCCTTGGTTCTTATCTTTGGCATGTGTCGTTATTATTGCCACCCTTAATTGTCTTGACTTCCGTTACTGTCCTTCCGCGGTAAACACATTAATTCTATTTTTTATATAAACTAACCATTCTGTCTCTTCTGTTCGTATTTTTTCTTCAAACTCCATGTTTTCACTTTCCGGCGTGTTCCTGTTTTATTCAGTTATCGTTACACTAGTTTCAACATCTGGTTTCCATTTTCTATTTACTACTGTTAGATTATCCACTACATCATCATTATCCATGAGAGTAGTAAATATTTCAAGAAAAGTCAAATAGGGGATGATGGAAGCCATCTTGATGACAGTAATGTCGACGGTTCCAGCGTTGCAAGACGACTTGACGTCATTGTGTATTCTGCGCATGAACGACCGAACTCAAGGCTGCTGGACAAATCCCTTGAGGATTCTTTACCTCTTCTTCGGCCGCATACAAAGGAAGGAGACTCTAAGGCGTGGATGTTGGAGACGTGGATGAGATCGCGTAGGTCTTTCTCTTTGAGGGTGGGCTAATTAACGTGTTTTAGAAGCTGTGCATGTAATGTACTTGCTATTTTATTGTTAGTGTATATATATATATATATAAATAGATAGGTAGATAGATATATATTGATATATGTATATATATATATATATATATATATATATATATATATATATATATATATATATATATATATATATATGAAGGAGGAAAAAAAGAAACGAGTCTAGTTTAGTGTTTATTCCTGACCGGTTTCACAATAAGTTCTTAATTTTTTTTCCTTTCTGCCTCCTTCAGTCCACGCGCGCGCGCACACACACACACACACACACACACACACACACACACACACACACACACACACACACACACACACACACACACACACACACATCACTTACGTGTAAGTAAATTCGTGTATTTGTATATCCATCATTCGTGTGTGAGTAAATTTGTTCGTGGCTTTAACCAGTTATTGAAACGATACCGCGGTTACAGGATCGAGCCTGAGACCAAGGACTCTTCCGCGTTTGCAACTTTAGCGAATGAACCGGAGAGAGAGAGAGAGAGAGAGAGAGAGAGAGAGAGAGAGAGAGAGAGAGAGAGAGAGAGAGAGAGAGAGAGAGAGAGAGAGAAAGAGAGAGAGAGAGACTTCATCATCAAAGGCGTACAAAGTCGTTAAACGTTTCCCGCGAAAAGAAAACTGACGACATGACGTCACGAGTTGGAATAGTGGACTGTTGTCAACATTCATTCTGTCTCAGTAATTTGCAACAGCCTTGGAGATGTCCGGGGCTATTTGTCCGTTTTCGCGTGTGATGAGAGGAACCTTTTTATGCAAATAATATACAGTATCCTTTGTGGGTCGCCATTTGCAATCCAGTGGTCGCCTAGACTAGTCGGTAATCAACTTCTGTCTTGTAAACTAGATCAATATGGACTTTTATGCTACGCACGTTTCAGTGAGTTGCAACGGCAAGGCATACAGATGAAAGACTTTTTGTTCATAACGGGAATGGATGGAGAAAAACAAATGAAGAAATAAAGTAAAGAACTAAATAAACACGCAAATAATTGATAAACATTAACATTTTGGTGAAGTGATTTTCCAAGTGATTTTTGAAACTTGTAATTTGTTATCGTTGCTGTTTTTCTTGTTAGCATTGTAATTATTGTTACTATTATTGTTATTGTTATTTATTAGTACTATTATTATTGTTGTTGTTGTTATTAATCATCATTATAAGAGGCGAAACAGGTAAGGAGGAAGGAGTGCATATCCTGAAAAGGTTATTACACTGGGTTATTTTTCTCGAACATCCAACCTCCATTTGAATAACTAGAATATGACTTTGCTTACAGAAATCTAGACTTCTCTAAGATCATTTCAACCGTATGTCTAACATTTTAATACGTTTATCATCTCTTAGTTCATCATTCAGCTTTGCCATATATGACGGGAAGATAATTTGACATTTGGAGATTTGAAAATTCGAATATCGTAACCTAAGTCGTTTTCACTCAAACGAACTCTTAACTGTCGACACTGGTGAAGCCCGTGGAAGCCCAGTGTGATAGCCCTTAAAAAAAAAAAAAAAAAAAAAAAAAAAAAAAATAATAATAATAATAATAATAATAATAATAATAATAATAATAATAATAATAATAATAATAATAATAATAATAATAATAATAAAATGAAATAAAATAAAAAGTAATTTGAAAGGTCTGGAGAACGTGAGATGACAGATGGCTACGAAGACACTGGAACCGTGAGACAGACGTTTCTCACGCCCTTGAGCTTCGTACAAGTCTCACGTGAAGTACTGGTCACGTGAGAAAGAGGTGGAGAACCGATTGATGTCCATCATCACTAAACCTTGATTCGGTGGTTTCCAAACTAGGGGGCGCGACCCCCCAGGGAAACGTGAAGAGGATACTATAGGGGAGGGGGCGTAAAATTCTCTGCTCAAAATTATTTGTTTGATAAAAATAATCAAATAATTCCAGAAACAAATATCTGCCGCTACATACGTGTAAAGTATAATTCTGTCAGTCACCGCAATCCGTTTTCTATGAAGATATACATAAAAAAAAAAATATATATATATATATATATATATATATGTATATACATATATAATTTCATATAAATATGAGAAAATTAGGGGGGCGTGTGAGTATGCTGGACGTAAAAAGACATCATATAAGATAGTTTGGAAAATACTGTGGCGGCCCACTACGCTAGCATGTTACTTGCTTTAGCTACTTCGTATGAGTAGAAACGACTTCGGTTACGTTTTTTGTTTTTCAAATTTCCAAATGTCGAATTACTCTTGATGACGTCATAGAGTGAGAAGCTGAATGAAGTACTAAGAGAAGGTAGACCTAGAATACGAATGTTAGAAACGTTATCGAGATATTCCTA
>NW_027467751.1:205000-225000 GCF_046742065.1 Oratosquilla oratoria
AAGAAAAAGAATACGAAGAAGAGGATACGAAGACGACGACGACGAAGAAGAAGAAGAAGAAAAAGAAGAAGAAGAAAAAGAATACAAAGAAGAGGAAGAATATAAATACGAAGACGACAACGAAGAAGAAGACGACGACGACGACTACGAAGAAGAAGAAGAAAAAGATCGGCATTACGATGAGGAAGCCAAGGAAGGCCACGTCGAGCCAAGAAAAACGCGTGAGTCTCGCATGATCCGACGAGACGCCTTCGGTCCAAGAGAGCCTTGGATGGCTCGTGGGTGGGAGACACCTTTACGGATTCCACGAGGGACACCTGAAGAGGAGGAGGAGGAAGAGGAGGAGGAGGAGGAGGAGGAAGAGCAAAGACATGTGAATATATGAGGAAGAGGAAGACTGCATGGACGTCTCGGTGAAGATTAAGAAGACTATCAAGAAGCTCCTTAATCTGCCAGGGCCGATTAGTGAGATTGTTCTTGGACTAAAAAGGCCAAGAAGAATGAGGAAAAAGTGGAAATTACAAGATGAGAATGCAGACGGGAAACACGAAAAAGGTGTGGTTAGTGGGTTAGTAAGCTGGTTTTAATGAGGATCAGGATGTGTGAGGATTACGAGTATTCCTCTAGAACAGAGGTGGGCAACATTTTTAAGCGCGGGTGCCAAAGTCAGCTAAATCTTGATACAAAATATCCTCGCGTGCCAACAGAGTAACATAAATGATAGACCTACATACGAGTATGGGGCCCCTCCCTTCACCTTCTATAAGGGCCTCAATCCATCACCCAGCATGTGGTTACCAATGGTCATACAAAAGAAGTCGGGTATTTATTAGTTATCTATTTTAAGGTGAGCTTTGGGTTTCGAGTGCCAGGAAAAAATCATTAGTGTGTCAGATTTTGCACGCGTGCCAAGGGTTGCCCACCCTGTTCTAGAACTTTCCTACCACACTAGACGGTTTTCGTATCTTTCTGCTACATAATAGGGGCTCTTGAGGTACTTGCTGGACGTGGCTGACAGCAAACGTGGCATAGTCAGCATTCTTGTCCAGGAGCTTGAAGACGTAGATTCCCTACAGGTCCACGTGTGTCCGCATGTATACACAAACGCACATGCACGCGGACGTGTACACACACACGCACACGCACACAAGACTCGTATTCGAGTAAACACAGAAGGCAACGTGTAAGAACGAACGTAGGTTATGCCGAAGTGTGGAACAAGTTTTGCGTTTGGCCACACGTGACTTGAGTTGTCTTGAGTTTCATCAGACTAACACCTTCATGTCTGAAACATTCATAAACTGTCTTCAACTTTATGTCACACCTTGGGACATGGAACCTCATAAACAGACGTTTTTTCATCATTTGAGATGTAAAAATTCTAGAGCACATGAACCCCGAAGCTCATTATTTATTTTCCCTGCACTGGCCGACCGGATTAGAGCGTCGCCACTTGCGGCGGAGGTCGAAGTGACGGCAGTTCGAATCCTGCCGTCAGCAGGTTGGACCAAGGGCATGGTTTATTGAATTCAATGCTACTAAGTCCTCTGTAAGGGGCATCGTTCTAGCCTCCCGACAGTGGGATGTTCATAACGTTAAACCGAATCTCGTATCGAAAGGCGTTATAATTGTGAGGCTTGGAAAGTGTTGTTACTAATTTGCTCTAGAGATCAAGAGGCAATACAATTATGTTCTCTGGAGCCTTCTGAGGTATTTCTCTACGTTTGCTGTACATACCAAGAAACGGTCATAAAGAAGCAAAGGATATTTTTTACTCATTTTCCCTACAGATCAAAAGGTACTAAAACTTGTGATCAGTGGAACCTTTTGAAGTGTTGTTCTACGTTTGCCAAACGTGGCAAGAGATTGTCATGAAGAAACAAAGGATATTTTTACTCATTTGACCTTCAGATCAAAAGGTACTAAAGTTGTGATCACTGGAACCTTTTTAGGTGTTGTTCTTCGTTTGCTCAACGTGGCAAGATGTCGTCATGAAGAAACAAAGGTTATTTTTAGCACTGAGGTCAAAATATGTGTTTTTGTCTTAGGTAGGGGGAATTTCTCTGCTCCCTACCGTGCTATGGTTTCTCTTTATGTACACCTTCTCCTGTTTCAGGGTTTTACGATGTCGACGCATCAAAATGTGGTTTCTGTATCTGATCTTCTTCGCTGAATCGGAGTGTTTTTAGGGTCTGTCCTGAATCAACTCACTTCGTTTTTTTTATTCTGGAAATCTTCGTCTTTTTCATTTGTTTTTTTATTTTGAAAATTTCGTCGTTTATTTATTCGTTTCTTTTATTTTCTATTCTGGAAATCTTCGTCGTTTTCATTCTTTTTCTTTTTATTCTGAAAATTTCGTCGTTTATCTATTAATTTCTTTTCTTTTTTATTCTGGAATTTTTCTTCTTTTTGATTCGTTTTATTTTTTCTATTCTGAAAGTTTCGTATTAATTTTCTTTTTTCTTTTTATTCTGGAAATGTTCGTATTTTCCAGTGAACCTATTGTGAATCTCTCACTACTGGCTTCCATCTTTCAAGGATATCTGATCTTGTTCCTCAGAAGCCATACTTCAAATTAGGGTCTAATTCTATTTTCTTCCTCTGCCATTTCTGCAACAAATTCCTCCTGTGGGTATCTCTTCTTCGTCTATTCATCTTCCTGATTTTATTACTTTACTGCGAGAGGAACTGAGTATGACATTGAGGTGTTCGATAGTTACAATAATTAATTGGGAGGGGCAAGGGCCTTGGTGAAGAAATCGAGTTCCTCGACAGGAAACCATTCCAGTTCTTGTAATGGAAGCCTCCCCCCACCCCACCCCCTCCCTCCTTTCCACACCTTCCTCTCCCTCTCCTCTTTCCCCTTTATCTTCCTTTCCGCTCCCTTCTGTCTCCTCTCTTTTATTCTCCTACTCCCTTCGTCCTTAATTCTTCTTCCTTTTCTCCATTTCCGTCTTTTCTACTTTCTTCTATCTCCTTCTTCTACTTTCCTTTTTTTTCTTCTTCATTGTGCTTTTCCTCCGTTTTCTTCCTCCCTCTCTCTCTCTCCTTCCACACCTAACGTTAATATGTATATACAGCGTGTAAAGATGATGATAAGCCTACCCCAGGAGGCGCCGAGTAGCTGCGGCCGAAGCCGTCATCTTTACCCTATGCGCTTGGACTGTTGGGGGCAGGTAACAGTAATTGCTGGGATTTGGAGAGATGTGCAGGACTCGAACCCACAACTAGCCAAATACGAGACCAGCGCGCTTCCGATGACGTCACCCGTGGGCATTAAAGCGTGTAAACTTAGTTACAAATTGCAGCCGGTGAGACCGATTCTATTGGTTGACAAAAGTTGCTTGTTGTGCACATTACCATCACTTCTGCCTGTGTCGATTTCCACACGTTAAGTTGTGAAAACGAGACGAAGTTAAGGTATTTTGTATTTATGCTTTTGTGTTACACCACAGAGCTAGTCTCCTTGGGTTTGTGGTCTGCGATGTGTGTTTGCATGCATGCATGCATGCGTGTGTGTGTGTGTGTGTGTGTGTGTGTGTGTGTGTGTGTGTGTGTGTATGTCACACCAAGCTTACGACCCGTTTCCGACCACCTTCGATCGGAAATCAAGCGATCGGTCGGCGACACAAAACCTATGCAAGGAGTTGAAATGGAAAACAAGTTAATGTGGTTGATAAGATGAAAATCTATGTACTGGGGATCATTCAGTGTGTGTTGTAACATATCTATCTGTTTATCTATCTTATTACCGACTACCAGCGACTTCGTATGCTTGATGTGCCTGGACTCGTAGACCGACATCGGGCAATTCGGTTCTGGTATGAAAATCGTCGGGGGACGCTTCCGAGGCCAAAGGTTAAAAAATCGAGTTGAATGTGGATATACCACGTCTGTTAGCTAGCCGAGGGGTAGATTCAGACGAAGAACCCGGGAAGAAACGAGAGCCGGAGGGTGGGGAAAGGAAGTTGTAGCAACGCAGAGTTCATAGGTGGAAGAGGCAATTGTCTGGGAAGAAATACGTTTCGAATGATTGTTCCTGCTAGTATGCGGTTTTGGATGATGTACACTGAAGAAAAGTGTGTCAGTAGGTAGCCTTACGTTGTGTGACTAAAATTGACTTTTGGTAACGAGTCAAGTGTAGATTATAATAAATCATATAACCATTCGTTGATTCAATGTATAGATGTCTGTATAGCTATACAATTGTTATAGGGATGATAGAATAAAAAACGTGGTTGGATATGTTTATGTGTGGGTATTGATGGGTTAAAAGCGTAGACGTGCACGCACGCCCTAACGCACACACACACACACACACACACACACACACACACACACACACACACACACACACACACACACACACACACACACACACAGAAGTGGACATTTTTTCTTTTTTAATTTTTTTGAAAGAAAGAATCAGGGGAAAGTAGGGGAATTGGGAATTGAAGAGAGAAGATAGAGAGGAGTGAGAGGTGGAGATGGACGAGTTGATTGTTGCTGGTTGACGGCATGGTAGTACAGGAAGGAAGTCGACATCTCTTTCGGAACAACGACGACAACGACGATGACAACATCCGGGAAACTATTACCGGGGTTCAGTAATTGCGCGTCGTGCCAGTAGTACCAGTAGTACCAGTAGTACTATTGAGTCTAGATCTCCCTCCAGCAATCCTTCTTACGAACTCCCGTCTCTTCAGAACGGAGGTTACCCTTTGCCGAACAGGAACCGCCTCAGAAGCTGTTTTCTGTTCTTCGGGTGAATCAAATCGACTTCTTCGCCGCCAAGGCGCAAGCCCGGCGCGGCAAAACGGCTAAATGTCGTCTGTAATTGCACGGTTCGGCTCCGAGGTGTGCCAGAGGGCGGGAGGGGGGAGGGGGTGGGGGTGGGGGTGACTGCCTTGGGCTGTTCAATTAAGTAGGTAACCTAAGGACCTGTCAAGAACACAGTTAACTGTGGTCATTACATGGGGGCCGCTGCTTGCTTGGGGTACAGGAAGAAGGCGAGGAGAATTGAAGGGCAAGGAGGAGGAAGACGAGGAGGAGGAGGAGGAGGAGGAGGAGGAGGAGGAGGAGGAGGAAGGCGAGGAGGAGGAGGAGGAAGACGACAAGGAGGAGGAGGAGGAGGAAGATGAGGAGGAGGAGAAAGACGAGGAGGAGGAGAAAGACGAGGAGGAGGAGGAAGAAGACAAGGGGGAGGAGGAAGAGGAACAGGAGAACAAAAACGAGAAGGAGGGGGACGAGAAAGAGGAAGGAGAGTGCCAGGAAGAAAACAAAAAGAGAGATGTGATAAAGTACGGAAATGGGAGGAAATGAAAATGATAAAAGAAAATGAATGTTTAGAACATACGGTGGAAGATTAAGCAGAGGTCTAGAGAAGAGAACGAAAACACGGGCTATGGGAAGAGGAGGAGGAAGAAGAGGAGGAGGAGGAGGGGAGGAGGAGGAGGGGAGGAGGAGGAAGAGGAGGAAGGCCCTGGTTTGTTGACCAACTGATGAAGACGTTGACGATATTATTTCCGTGAAGAGGAGCAAGTCTACGTCTAGATGATCACAAACACTATAATCACATTTGATGTATGGCCACTGTTTGCATATTCTGGCTCAGCACTGTGGGTCCTATAAATCGTTATCGTTATCGGTGTGGTCTTCCATTAAAGTCATTAAATCACCCGTTGGAGGTACGTGGTAAGTTCCCATATCAGCTTTGAAAATTGTAATAGAAAAAAGAAGTTTGTCTGTGTCAGTTGTTCAGTACCTTTAGTGAAGAAAATTTCCGCCATGTTGTACTTCAATCCCGACGTCATCATGGATGTCAGAGAGAGAGAGAGAGAGAGAGAGAGAGAGAGAGAGATTGTGTGTGTGTCTGTGTGTATGTATGTGTAATTCACCACGGTCATCATCGACAGCTATTACCTTTTCGGATGAGAGTTCGGAGTTTATATATACCCTATCTATGGGTAAGTCCGTGCGTGTGCGTGTGTGTGTGTGCGTGTGTGTACGTGTGTGTGCGTGTGTGTGTGTGTGTGTGTGTGTGTGTGTGTGTGTGTGTGTGTGTGTGTGTGTGTGTGTGTCACCTCTGTCAACACCGTGGCGTCAGTTGAACCATAACCGTTCCGCGTCGGTCACCCTGTCACCAATGAAGAGGAGGGTGTGGGTGAGGAGGTGGAGGTGGTATTATAAGAAAAAAAGAAGAAGAAAAAAAAACAGAGGATGATCGAAATTTGGGTTTGGAAGAACGATGAATAGGGGGAGGTGATGGGACAAGAGCCCAGGAGGAGGTAGAGGAGGAGGAGGAGGAGGAGGAGGAGGAGGAGGAGGAAAAGGCAAGAATGCACGGAGAACTGGAAGGTGATGACATTGGGAGACGCGTGAATATGTACAACCACGACGTGACAGTGACTCGAGCGTTTGGGTCATTATACCTGGTGGGTCCCGTCGGACACAATAGAGAACTCAGGGCCACGGAGTTCTGCTTGGATAGAGGCGCTAGTCACCCACCGTTCGATGAATAGTCGATAAATCTTGCTGTGTAAGCCACAAGTCGCAATCGACACAAGATGACCTTTGTGATCTCTGATTCCTCGTCATTTACGTGGACGATTGTCCTCGACGTGAAGAGGAGAAGAGGAGGAGAGGTCTGTGGTGAACAGGAGGGAGGTCCTTTGGAGGACTTCGCTCCTTCCTGCGTATCCAGAGGGTCCCTCTAAGGCAGAGGCTCTCAAAGTGGAGGTCCAGATCCCTTGAGGAGTCGCGAGGACCTGCAGGACCTCCTCTTCTCTCCTTCTCCTCCTCGTCTTCCTTCCATGAAGACAAAGAAATGTGTTAGAGTCTGTCCAGAGTTGGGCGCGTTCCTAGGTACGGTCCCATGTGCGTTCCTATGTGTTCTGAATGGCATGACTTTGCTCAGGACACCGAGGAACGCACCGAGAAACGTGCCCAGCTCTGAGTCTATCTACCTATATACCGATAGATTAGTTGTTGGGGGTCGCGAATCTATCGAAGTCATTTGTAGCGTTCGCGGGGCAAAGAAATATGAGAACTCCTGCTCTTAGGGGCTCCATCCACGGCACGATCTGGTCTTGAGGCCGGATCCGACCAGATTGCATCGTGTATATACTGATTTCAGTTTGTCCGACCAACATACACGATCCAATTTGATCGGATCCGACCAGATCTATCCGGCGACCTCAAGACAAGATCGTACTGTGAATTGGGTCCTTGGTAATCTCATTAACATCACTTGGAGTTAGAACAAAAGACCTGGGTGTTTCAAAATCATGTAATGCACACATTTTTTTCCTGAATCTCTTATCGTTCAGAGGCTACATTTTAACTAGATTACATCATCCAGCGTTTCCTAGAAAAAATATTTAGGCGTTAGCCAAAACTTTTAAAAGTTGACGCTTAAACTGCAAGAATTTTTTTAAAGTCTGTAATGACCAGATGACCAAACAGTAAAATCGTCTGTCATTAGCCAGAATGAAGTCTTTGCAAATGAGCAACAAGATCAAACGAAGGCTGTCTCTTCATGTTAGACTATACGTCTTCTTTTAGCTAAATGTTTAAATTATTTTTATTATAAACGATATTATTTTCAATACTATTATCGCCACTAATATTGTTACTATTTTATTGTAATTGTTTTTTTGGCATTTTTTCCACGTTTTCTTTAGTGATGAAAATCACTTATTTCTTTCGCTTTATGAATACTATGCTTTATGTATATTATGATTTATGCATATCATGCTGTATGTCTTATTTTTCATTATCTACATTTAACCTTTCCCGCTGACAAAACCTTTCAGCTTATGGCCCGAAGACAAAGGCCAAGATTCAAATGAAAAGTTCGTTTAAGACCGTTAAAGTCGTTATTCTGCTTGGACGCTGTTAAAAACATAAGCTTGGAGGAGACTGCAAGAGACTATAAGGCTTACACTAGGCAGTTCCATGTACCTTACTACCTTTCATCCCTATCCAAAAAGTGATCTCATCTTCTCATAAAACAAACAGTTGTTTCAGCGTACATTCCATGGTCACTAAGTCTATTCCATTCGTTAACCACATTATTGGTAAACCTATTCTTGTCTATATTTTTCTTAGACCTAAACTCGTCACCAACGTACGTTAAACTCCGTTAAGATCTTTTAACGCGATTTGCCCGCCAACGAAGGTTGAGAAAGGTGAGGAAGTGAAACCATTTCGACCCGGAAGGAAGGTCAGTGACCTGGAATGAGAGGTCATTGAACTGGAATAAGAGAGGTCACAAGAGGTCACCCGTGTAGCTCGTTTCAATCTGGCGGATATTAGGCCGGTGTCACACTGCCCGGCGTCGCCGTTGAGGGACGGTTTATTGAGGTACTTAGGTGACTAGCGAAAGTAACTACATTTTCACTGCATATGTAGTATCATCGTACATTGTTTTTATGCTAATGGTTAAATAATGAATAAAGTCATTACAATTTGAACCATTTTATATCCATTGCGGTACCATTATATATCTAATTAGTCTTAATACATTACAATTTTATATTCTCTGTCAGGTTAATGGGGGTACGGGTCGATGGTCTGGGCTCTCGGGGTAACGGGGAAAAGGCTGAGAATCCCTTATGAGCCATTAGACATGAAAGGCTGTAATAGTATTTTAATCAGAGGGGATGGTGGTCGTTATATCAAGTTCTTGCTGTCGACAGGTAATTTTATTAATCTAATTGAGCTTACCCACAATCTGACCGTATCCAGCATTAGAAAAGAATTAAACAATATTAGCCATTGGATACACAATATTGCCGATATACATGCACAGACAAAGAAACAAAATAATTACAAAATGCTGAAGAATGTATTCACGCTGTATAAAGACAAAACAATGATGAAGTGAGGAATAACTATAATTGAGGAACTTTTGAGAATTACCAGCCAAATGTTCACAAACATTAAAGAAGAACATTTCTATCATGTGAAAATAAACGACGGTTAGTCCAGCTTGAAGGACTTTTCAGACGACATTACGTCATCAGTGACGTCATCAGCCCTTTTGCATTCATATTTATTTGACCCATTTTTCTTCACCTCAAACTCGATTTTTTTTTTCAATTCTTGTTTCATTTTCTTCCAGATTAGATTGTCTAGCCTTAGTCTAGTACAGTTCCTTGTTTGTGACAGTATAGGTTTGCCATTGTAGTTACTGGAAATCATTATACAACAAATATGTTAATAGGAACCTACGATCCAAGGTACTTACGTATTTTCGTCTACCATTGTTACACGTCTCTCATTCTCTCTCACTCTGTCTCAGTCTCTCTCTCAGTCTCTCTCTCTCTCTCTCTCTCTCTCTCTCTCTCTCTCTCTCTCTCTCTCTCTCTCTCTCTCTCTCTAAAGTAATTACCCGGCAGTGCTTTGATTTCCCTTCCGCTCTCTCAATTATCCAAAATCATTTGGGTCCCGTCGCTGGCTGGGACCTCTGATGGTGAAAAGGAAGGTTTCTGCTCAAGCCTTGCTTCGGAATCTCCTTCAGTAGTACCACAGGGTCACCCAAAAGTCACTGAGGAGTTGCAAATTGTGATAATTTCTTCATTCATTGACCTAAGGCTCGAGATGGGGGTTCAGGAAGATGGGATAATCAATTATCCAGCAAGAGAGATAATTCAGATATAGAAGGTGGAAAGGGTGTGGATGGGAGTGGAATTGGTGGAATTATCTACTTGCTTTTGATTTGGCTACCTCCCTTATAAGGGGGAAAAAGCTCTTAGTATATAGATAAACAGATAGATTAATTCTCCATAGATGTATCTGTAGCAATAAGGCAGCTATTATCAATCTAAAAAAATATCAGTGATTTTTAGGTCACCCTGTACTTTTAGGGTTTTGACTTCGTTGCTGCTCCGTACAATGACTCCAGTACTTTTCTTGTAGTCTGTGTCATTGTCTTGTTGTCTTTTGTTTTTCATTTGTACTGTTGTTAGGATCCTGATACGATCGGGCTTGTCGCGTCATAACTTCGTATAGTCTGGCTTTCACTGTGAAAGTTTGTTTTCGTAATGTTGTATAGTCTAGCTTTAGTTGTGAAAATTCTTTTTTTGTATTGTTATTATTATTATCATCATGATAATTATCATTAGTATTATTACTATTATAATTATTGTTGTTATTATTGCTGTCACTACAATTATTATTATCGTTATTATTATTATTATCATTATCATTATTATTATTATTATTATTATTATTATTATTACTATTATTATTATTATTATTATTATTATTATTATTATTATTATTATTATTATCATTATCATTATTATTATTATTATTATTATTGTTTAATTTTATGTTTCATATTATTCATATGTTTGTTTATTAGTTTATTATTATTGTTATTTTGTTTCTACAAAGAGGCCACGTCTTCTCTACCTGTGGGTGGTCACTTTCAGGTATTGTGAGCGTCTGGGCCACTGAAGGAGGGTCGTGAGAGGCTATCACGGTCGTGCGTCTCGTGGAAAAGAAGGCCTTTGTTCATCAGCGGACTTCAAGTGGCCGAAGACACGATTTGGCGTGAGCCACTGAGTCTCGGGTATTTGTGTTCGGGTGAAGTGGAACCAAAGGGTTTTGTGTCGCAGAGGACCACTGTCGTCACTGAACCGTAGGCTTGAGGGAAAGGCCGCGCGTTGTTCACATGTTGTACTGGAAATGTTCCGTACCGGGAAGTCCGGACCTTTTTGGAGGCAATAGAAGTTCATAAGTGGGGAGCACAAGCCGGAAACTGATGACTGTTACTGGATGAACAACGATTAACTTTAGTGATGAATTGTGGTATCATAAGAACATAAGAATGAAAGAAACTGCAAGAGCCCATAAGACCTACAAAGAGGCTAGCAAACAGCAGTACATAGGTATGGGGGTTACGTAAAAAAAACGTGTTGAGAACCAGTACACTATCGAGCAATTGGTTTTGTGTCGCGTTGGACGACTGAGACGTTGTAAAGATCACCGACCAAAGACTACCCAGGTAAAGATACGCTACTACCCCTCATATTAATTTGTAAAGAGTAGTAACCGCAGAAATGAGCTTGTAAATATAAATCGCCCCAACCTAACCTAATCTAAACCTTTAAACAATCTTGTAAAGATTGGCTATCCTCGGAATGAGCTTGTCAATATGAGCCACCCCAGATATTCGCTTTTAAAAATAAACAACTCAGGGACTCTGAGGTGGATCTTTACAACTACAGTCCTTACTGAACCGCAAATAAAATTTCTTTACACATTTCACGAATCAGGTGTGGATGTGCTATGTCTTGCTGCAGTGCTTCAAACCCGGGTAGTGGGCAGGAGACAGGGATGACCCTTCATCCACGAGGGACTAAGGGGAGGTGGAAGCAATGTGTGGTGGATGGGAGTGGAATGGGTGGGAGGAGGTACGTGGTCGTGACGTGTGAAAGGGTCCATAGACACACATGGTTATTTGAGAGCACGACTTGCACACAGAATAATGATTTATATAACTCATTGTTTACATTAAAGGCAAAATAAGGCGCAAGACTTCTAAGACTTTATTTAATTTCTCTGAGACAGAAACGGAATATAAAGACTTGAGGTCCAACAGTAATTTGTCATTACACTACTATTTGTGTGTTTTCTCGTTGTTTGCATGCTATTTGTTTCCTGTTCCAGGCAAGGAGTCCCCATGTTCTTGTTCTGTTGTTGTTGTTCTTCTATTGTCTACCTGTTCCATGGGACCACAAGAGTTACTGTATCCTGCCTCTGCGACGTTGGTTTGTTTTTGTCTGGCTGGAAGTCGGCTATTGTTCTGTCTGCTCGGTACACGTTGGGCTCGTCTAGCGATTTGTGGTGTTCCTGCCCCCCGGGTCCCTTTACGCCCTCCTCCCTCCTCTTCTTCGACCCCCGCCCGCCCCCGCCTTGCCCCGCAGCTACAACAGCTTTCACGCCAAGTAAGGTCGTCTCCTTAGGAATTGCAATTGTCACTTGACGTTCTGGCCACTGTTTTGGCACGTCCCCGTGCGGCGAGATGCTGCCCCGCCAGATCCGGCTTGAATGCATTACGCAGCTTCCACTGAGCAACGTACGGTAGTTATGTGGAGCAGTAGTTCTCAACCTGGGGTCCGTGACCCCTTTCAAGGCAATAGAAGGTCATAAGTGGGGGGTACATGCCGGAAACTGGTGGTTGTTGGTGGATGTACAACGATTAACTTTAGTGATGAATTGTGGTCTCAGAAGAGCATAAGAATGAAAGACACTGCAAGAGAATATAAGACCTACAAAGAGGCTAAAGAACAGCAATATATAGGTATGGGTGTTACCTAAAAAAACCTGTTGAGAACCATTGTTGTAGAGGGACTTGATTCTGTTGCTCGAGCGAAAGTGAGGGTTTGGTTCACGGCGTGTTTTTTTTTTGTGTAATTTGTACAGCTTCATTAGTTTCTCTCTCTCTCTCCAGACTGTCGTTATTTGTGGCTTCTTTGTTTTTATTGTCATCCACATTGACCACATTATAACGGTTCAAATAATGCTCAAACAACCTGGACATTATTATTGTACAACCGTTATTGTTCAAACTTGTTAGTGTCCACATGCTCAGCACCATCTGAGTGAAGACCTCCAACGTTCTGAAAACTCCAAAAACAGCCACTGCCCGTGGAACACTTGTCTTTGTATTCATGAATCGTCGCGTAATTGTGGAGCGGTTGTTGTAGATGGTACTTATTAAACACACACACACACACACACACACACACACACACACACACACACACACACACACACACACACACACACACACACACACACACACACACACACACACACACACACACACACACAAAATTTAAGAACAAACTAGATGCTGAGAGATGCAAAGACGGATCACTACGAGCATAGCTCCCCTTCCCGTATAATACAACAAGATAAAATACGTGAATGCAGGTTTGCAACCTTCACACAAGAAGACGCAAGTATTCAGTGAAGAACGTCGATGAAGCGTAATTGTAGGTCGACTGACCCAAGATGCCGAAGGCCATTCTGGTCGTGTGATGTCTGGAATGTGACATGACATACTTCGCTTTTTTTTTTTTTTTTTTTTTTTCGGAAGATTTTCTTTGTCTTCTTTATCATCTTCGTCGTCGACATCATCATCTTTTAATTTAATTTATTTTATTTCTTTGAATTGTTTGTTGTTGCTTTAGTCCTCTTCTTTCTCTATTATTCTTTTCCTTGTTTTTCATCCTGTCACGCATTTCCCTGTTCCTTTGTTTATGTTATTATCGTGATCGTCATTCTACCATTACGAAGAACACCATCACCAACTAAAACATCACCACGGACATTATCAATCTTGGCTTTGTTTCAGGAGTTGAAACGTGAGGGATGGAAAGGTTGGTGGAGGGGAAGTGAAATGGATGGGAATAGGCTACCCCCCATATAAGGGGAAAAGCTCATGATATATAGATAAATACTCGTAGATAGGCTTTGTTTTAGTGTATTAACATTCTGAAAGCCAATGTCACGTGTCTGTTCTTTGGATTTCTTCGTGCCTTCACGAGCGTTTCCGTTTTCAAGAACGGCCCTATCTCAATGTTGTCTCTTCTCTTTCCAGGTACGTTGAGACCCTGGAGTCTTTGTCGAAGAATCTCTAGCGAGGGAGGTTCCTCAACGGACGTAAGTATTTCGAGATAACGAATGCACACACACACACATACTCGTGATCGACAGCTATTACCTTCCCGGAAGAGAGCTCATAGTTTGTACTGATCTATAGGCAATACTATTACCTTAAACGAACACACGCAAACACACACACACACACACACACACACACACACACACACACACACACACACACACACACACACACACACACACACACACACACACACACACACACACACACACACACACCTTGTGTAGTGGTTAGCATCAAGGGCTTGTGAGGACTCAGAATCGAGATCGAGCCTTGATTATGACTTAAAAAAACTCGTTAATCATTCAAACTAGGTTTCTCTTGAGAAAGTATGTATGTGTTTGTGTGTGTGTGTGTGTGTGCGTGTGTGTGTGTGCGTGTTTACGTATTCGTTTAAAGTTACAAAATTTCCAATAGATCAATACAAACTATGAGCTCTCATCCGGGAAGGTGATAACTGTCAATCACGAGTCCTGCACGTGGACGCGATCTCACCAGGTGCCTCTTTCTCTCTTTGCGGGGGGGGAGGGGGCAGCGGGGAAGAGCGTGACCCGGCGGGTGCAGAGCTTTTAAAAGGGCGTCACTTTCCTTTGTAATTGTTGCTGTTAAGAACCTCTTGTATAGTTCCCGCGGCTTCTTTTCCAGCTGGTTCTACCCTCGTGGGTTCCCGCAGACGCTTTCTTCTTCGTCATTTGTCTCCGTGTTTGGTACACTTGGTTCCTGTTTTTTTTTTTTTTTTTTTTTTTTTGACTGATTCGGGGCTTAGGTCGCCTGCGTGTACTTCTTTCCCTTTTTGACGTCTTTTGTGCAACACACACACACACACACACACACACACACACACACACACACACACACACACACACACACACACACACACACACACACACACACACACACACATACATACACACACATACACACTTGATTCGATGGCTCAATGGTAGCGTTCGCAACTGCTAACCCAGCGGTCCGAGTTCGAATCCCGCCCAGGGCTGAAATAATTTCAGTATCGCTCCGCTTAGAGTCATTACTCCAACTCTCGTGGGCGGGGAGTTGGGTGTGTCACAACATTACCCATAGATCGGTCATATATGAGCTCTGAGCTCTCTTCCGGAAGGGAAGTAGCTCTCGATCACGAGTCCAACACGTGATCCAAAGACCAAGGTGAACACACACACACACACACACACACACACACACACACACACACACACACACACACACACACACACACACACACACACACACACACACACACACACACACACACACACACACACACACACACACACACACACACACACTTCCTCCTGGAAGTATTTGAGGCGTTATGGTATGTGGAGGCAAGGAAGATGTCGAGGGAGACACGGAAGGACGGGGTGAGGAGGAGGAGGAGGAGGAGGAGGAGGAGGAGGTAGCGGTTGGTGGAGGATGAAAGTATGTGGTGGGGGTGGTGGGGACTGGTGGTGAAGGAGAAGGCTATGATGATGATGGTTATGGTGGTGGTGGTGGAGGAGGAGGAGGAAGAAGAAGAAGAAGAAGAAGAAGAAGAAGAAGATGAAGAAGAAGTGCAGCAACTTCAGAAGGAGGAGGAAGAGAGGGATTAGATATATTACCAAAATCGAAAATGAATAATAGATTAATTAATACTGAGACCAAGAAAGCCATTTTCCAAACTGCTTCTGGACCCTCAACAAGAGAAAGGGGAAGAAAGAAGAAGAAAGAAATCCAGACCTGGAAACGACTTCGCGAGACAGAATTTTGTGTTCGATTCCAGCAACTGACAACGACTTCTGCTTAACATGGAAATCGAAGCACACTGGGCAAAGGTGACGGTGCCGGTTCCTTTTGGTCAAGGCGAGGTGTCTGGAAGGGCATTCTGGAAGAGGCTGAGGAACTGGAAGGCGACGGAGAGAAAGGATTTTGTCCAAAGGCGCGGCTGAGGGACCAGAAGGACGAGTTGATCAAGAGGAAAGTGGGTGACGTCATGTCGTTGGCTGAGTGGAGGCCGTGACGTCATTATTAGTCACCTGTAGCCGTCGTCTCCCACCTTGCCACCTCCTCTTCCTCCTCCTCCTCCTCCTCCTCCTCCTCCTCCTCCTCCTCCTCCTCCTCCTCCTCCTTCTCCTCTTCCTCCTCTTCCTCCTCTTCCTCCTCCTCCTCCTCTTCCTCCTCCTCCTCCTCCTCCTCTTCCTCCTCCTCCTCCTCCTACTCATCTTCCTCCTCCTCTTTATGCTCTTTCTCATTACCCTCCTCTTTATTAGACTTAAATCTCCTCTTGAATTCTTGCTGTTGCTTCTTCCATTACTTCTCCTCCTCCTCCTCCCTCCTCCGTCCTCCTTTCTCCCACTCCCTCATCCTCCATCTTTCCTCCTCCTCCTCCTCCACCTCCTCCTCTTCCTCCTCCAACTCCTCCTCCTTCTCTTCCTCCTCCTCCTCCTTCCTCTACCTCATCTTCCCTCCTTTTCCTCCTCCTCATCCCTTCTTCTCCTCTTCCCTCCTCCTCCTCCTCTTCCCTCCCCCTCCTCGCCCTGCACCACACGCCGGTCTTCCTGCTTGCACAACTCTTCCCTTTGTCCGAAACTTCTTCCTCCTCCCCCTCCTCCTCCTCCTCCCCCTCTTCTCCTCGTCTTGTCTCATTATCTTCATTCTCTTCCTTCTCGTTCTTGTCCTATTTTTATTCATCTTCCTCAATTTCCTTGTCTTCTCCTCCTCCTCCCTCTACTTGTCCTCCACCTCCTAGTCCTTTTTTTCCTCCTCTATCCTCCTCCTCGTCTTTCTTCTCCTCCTCATTGCCCTCCTCCTTCTCCCTCTCCTCCTCCTCCTCCTCCTCCCTCTACTTGTCCTCCACTTAGTCCTTCTTTTCCTCCTCATTGTCCTCTTCATTGTCCTCCTCCTCGTCCTTCTCCTCCTCATTGTCCTCCTCCTTCTCTTTCTCCTCCTCCTCCTCCTCCTCCTCCTCTTCTTTTTTCTTTTCCTCTTCCTCTTTTTTTCTCTCTCTCTTTCTCTCTTTAGGTCGTCCTCAGGATCTTTCAAGTCTCTTTTGGCTTCTTTCTCTGCCCATCCACACCTTCGAGTGCTCTGCCGTCACATCCATATCAGGAACTTGGTCCCTCCTCCTCCTCCTCCTCCTCCTCCTCCTCCTCCTCCTCCTCCTCCTCCTCCTCCTCCTCCTCCTCCTCCCCCTCCTCCTCTCTCCTCCTCCTCTCTCCTCCTCCTCCTCCTCCTCCTCTCTCCTCCTCCTCTCTCCTCCTCCTCCTCCTCCTCATCATCATCATAATCATCATCCTCTCTCCTCCTCCTCCCTCTCCCCGTCCCCTTCGATCTCTCGCCTTGATGGATGGAGGTCCCTCGTTCCTTGTCACTCTCCTCAACTCATTTCTCTCCACTCCTCTCCTCATCTTCCTCCTCATCTCCCACTCTTCCTCCTCCTCCTCCTCCTCCTCCTCCTCCTCTTCCATTTTCTCTTCCTCCACCTCCACCTCCCCAACCTCTTCCATCTCCACCTATTTCTCCACCTCACACATACGTTTTCCTCTTTCTCCGCTCCACTATCTTCTTCAGTCTCCACCGTCATCTGCCCCTCTCCCCCTTTCCTCCACTCCCTCCGGTTCCACACACACACACATACACACACACACACACACACACACACACACACACACACACACACACACACACACACACACTACGGCGGTCCGGGTTCGAATCCTGCCCAGCGCTGAAATATTTTCAGTATCGCTGCGCTTTGAGTCGTTACTCCAACTCGCGTGGGCGGGGAGTTGGGTGTGTGTGTGCGTGTAAGGTCACAGCATTACCTATAGATCGGTCATACGAGCTGTGAGCTCTTTTCCGGGACGGAAATAACTGTCGATCACGAGTCCAGCACGTGATCCAAAGACCAAGGTGAATACACACAGGTGTTTAGGGTGAAGATTGTACAGTTGAGTGTTGCTGGGGTGAACGTTCTACATATCATCATAGATCGTGATTCACAACATAACCTAACGTAACCAAACGTAACCTAATCTAACCTAACCTAATCTAACCTAACCTAATCTAACCTAACCTAATCTAACTTAACCTAACCTAACTTAACCTAACCTAACTTAACCTAACCTAACTTAACCCAACCTAACGTAACCAAACCTAACCTAATCTAATCTAACCTAACCTAATCTAACCTAACCTAACCTAATCTAACCTAACCTAATGTAACCTAACCTAACTTAACCTAACCTAACCTAACGTAACCAAACCTAATCTAACCTAACCTAACTTAAGCTAACCTAACCTAACCTAACCAAACCTAACCAAATCTAATCTAACCTAACTTAACCTAACCTAACCTAACCTAATCTAACCTAACCCAACCAAACCTAACCTAACCTATGTTTGTTGGAGTGGAGAATCTACAGTTGATCAGTGTGTAGGGAGAATTCTACAATTGAGTGTAATTGAGGTTAGAGAGTTGATCAATGTGGGATGAAACTACAATTAATCCCAGAAGAGATTTAAGTAAGCCTAACTGTTATTGCAAGACCAAGAAGCATTGCGGAGTTAATTATTTCGCAACACAGTTATTATTACAAAAGTGATCAGAGGGAGTGATCGCGTTCCCTAGCGATGCAAGATCGTTCTGATGTTGATGTCGGAATCGTAATTGAAGTTTGAGACACAATTAAAACTTTCCAAAGAGTGAATTAAGAAAGACAAGAAACCGTTTACATCTTCAACCCAGTGAACCTCTTGACCTCGTCGATTTTTGTAAAGAAACGAGCGGTTCTTTCCAGACAAGATCCTAGCTGATTAGACTTTAGGAAAGAGTTAAAGAAAACGGGGGATGGGGTGGGGCGTTATGAAGAAGATAAGAAGAAAACGGAAACGGATGTGTGTGTGTGTGTGTGTGTGTGTGTGTGTGTGTGTGTGCACGTAGTCGAAATACTAAGGCGGAAGACGAAATATAGGCTGGAAATATAGGCTAGCTGTGGAGGAGGGAGGGAGGGAAGGAGGATGGGAAGGACGGAGGGAGGGAGGAAGGAGTAAAGGTAGGGAGAGAGGTAAAGAAGGAGGAAGGGAGGGAAGGAGGATGGAGGGAGGAAGGAGGAGGGATAGGAGAGGAGGGAGGGAGGAGGAGAGGTAGGGAAGAAGGAAGGAAGAGAGGCAAGGAGGAAGGAACATAATGACATAAGAATGAAGGAGACTGTAAGAGACCATAAGGCCTACACTAGGTACTCTAGCTCCACATGAATCAAAGAATGGAGGAAGGAGGCGAGGAAAGAAGAGACCATAAGGCCTACACTAGGTACTATATCTCCATAAGAACCTAAGAATGGAGGAAGAAGGAGAGGGTAGAAGAGAGGGAGGAAGCTACAGAGTACCTGGGACAGCATGGAGGTGTCTGGAATCGGAGATCAAAGAGTTTTCTGGAAGAGTTGAGGGTTGACAGCTACACGCGCACCTAAAAGGATTATGTATTAGACAGACACTCCTTTGTAAAGGAGCGGTTGCGATTTTTTTTTTTTTTGTGTACTTATAAATCATTCGTTTGTTTTCATTTGTGTGTTTGGTGATGTGTTTATTATTTATTGGTACATACTCATTCAGCTGAAGTTGATATATATATATATATATATATATATATATATATATATATATGCACTATTCCTTATTACATCATAACTCTTTGCGAATTACATATTGAGTTATTATTATTATTGTTATCATTATTATCATTATTATTATTATTATTATTATTATTATTATTATTATTATTATCATTATTATTATTATTATTATCATTATTATTATTATTATTATTATAATTGTTATTGTTGTTTTTATTTGTACATCTATTTTACTTAATTCAATCTCATTCCACTTTGTTTTCTTTATTTCTTTTATGATTTTTATGTCATGATACTCTTGTATACCATTGTACTTAATTCTGTATTCATATGGAATCAGGTGAAATTGACTTGGTAGGCATCTAGTGAACGCTAAGACAATTATTAGTTATTTTAAGTGAAAAATAGATAACTATAGATGGGGATTACAGGTGGTTAGGGACATGGAACTGCTTAGCGTAGGAGACCTTATTGTCTCTTATAGTCTCCCCATACTATTATATTCTCATGATATATTGTTTTCTCCTGAATCCAGTCTCGTTATTAGACCATAAGAACATAAGAATAAAGAAGACTGCACGAGACCATGGGGCCTACACTAGGCAGTTCCATGTCAAATCGAAGGTCTTGTAAAAGGAGATTTCAATATTTGGGCGGAAGAAGGGTGA
>NW_027467751.1:235000-255000 GCF_046742065.1 Oratosquilla oratoria
TTCTTTATTGGTGAGAAAGTGTCCCAGGTCTCAACTGTCCGTTGAGCAACTATCCGGTGAGAAAATGTCCTAGGTCTCATTTGTCCGGAGAGCAAATGTCCGGTGACGAACTGTCCGGTGACGAACTGTCCGGAGAACAGCTGTCCTACACTCGTTAACAATCACCCATCTAGTGCCTTTGCTGACCTTTGAGACAAAGGCGCCTTTGGATCTCCGCGCAGTGACCTGAGGACAAAGGAGGCACGGGAGCACAACAGCTATGTCATCCGAAGACAGTAGAACTCACGACCCGTGGTGGCAAGAGCCTGAAAGACCTGAAACAATGGACGACCTTCAACAGTGCCACGAGAACGGAAACGCGGCTGTGTGTGTGTGTGTGTGTGTGTGTGTGTGTGTGTGTGTGTGTGTGTGTGTGTGTGTGTGTGTGTGTGTGTGTGTGTTTACCTAGTTGTATTTTACGGAAAGGGGAGCTATGCTCGTGGTGTCACGTCTTTTTTAAGTCCACAACTTGTTAAGGGATAACTGATTAACTAATAAATAAATACATAATATTGACAATGAGTGAACATAAAAAAAAATCCATGTCATAATCACAGTGGACAGAATCTCAGTTCCTTATTCCAAAAGTGAACAAAACCCCAGTCCCATATATAAAAAGAAACCAATTAAACATCGAATATTCAAGTGTTGTCCAAATTGGGAATAAGATGTTAGGATTTTGTCCACCGCGATGTTGTCCTGTTATCATTTCTCTGATGAGGATTAAATTCGGTTCACTCTTGTCCGTCACCGGTTATCAAACATGACGACATGACGTCATGGTTGTCGTCGGACAGCTATATGTAGTCATAGTAATGTCTTAATCAAGGCTACTATCACTCAGTAACAAGCTTGTCTACGTTCCTTTGTTTTCTTGCTCAAAATCATTTGAGGTCACGATTGTGTGACCTCATATTATGTAGTTATGTCTTTTGTTCTTCGGGAGGGTAAACAGTGGGTGGGGGGGGAAGCAGGGGTTTCTGTTATGAATACTTAAGAGCTCGACTTGATTCTCTCACCATTATACAGCCACAGTAGAACTTACGAAAGAATCCGCGAAACTTCGAGGGCCAATATCGCGCCTTAAGGTGTCTTGAGTCTTGTTTCATTTTTTTTTTTTTTTTTTGCGTTGTAAAGATCAGCAGCACCAGTGTTAGATTAGGTTTGGTTAGGTTAGGTTAAGTTTGGTTAGGTTGGGTTAAGTTTTAGTTAGGTTAGGTTAGGTAAGGTTTGGTATAGTAAGTTTAGGTTAACCTTGTCAAGATCAGCTACCCTAAATATTAGGTTGCGAAGGTAAACATCCCTCACGTACTCTGGGGTTGAGTATTTTTACAATGTCCTTTTTTCTTAAGTAATTGAGATTGAAATATGATTTTGTTGCCTCACGTCCATATGTTTTTTTCACTTTTTTTATTTTCACAAACATCACTTTTTTCTTTTGTCGTTCCTTAATTTTTCAGCCTTCAAGTTTAGTTAGGCTAACCTAACCTAAGTTCGTCACCCACCTTGCCGCACAGACTTGCTGAATAACAGCAAATCTTGCCTTGATGTCTGGAAAATAAAACTGATCCTTTTTTCGGAAGTATTTGGCTGAGCGGGTTAGGGCGTCGTTTCTTGCGGCGAAGGTCGAGGAGATGGCGGTTTGAACCCTGTCACCGGCGAAATTGAACCAAGGGGCATGGTTCATTAAATTCCACGCTACAAAGCCCTCTGTGAGAGGCACCGTCCTAGCCTTCCGATTGTTGGAGTTTGTGACGTTAAACCATATCATTTGGGATTGAAAAATCACCTTGTCACTTCGTGTCCTCTTGGCTTTTGTCTTCCTCACCTGTTCTCGGGTCACGTGGTGGTGGGGGGGGGTCGACCTGGGAGGGGGTGGGGTGCAAAGGTCACGCGTCTATGCGGATATACCCAAGTCGGAGAAAGTCGACTCGTCGACACGAGCCGAGGCGAGGTGAGGAAGGAACATTGGGATCGCCTTCTTCCTACACCTCCTCCTCTTCCCTCCTCCTCCTCCTCCTCCTCCTTCCAGAGGGAGTGGGAGAGATGGAAAATACACCGAAAGAGTGAAGTGATACTGGATGATGACAGAAAAAAATGAGGAGAGAGTTTGTACTTCGTTGCTGACGAATAGGGTTTCTGTCCTTGGGGTAACATATTGTTGAAGAGTTGGAATCGTAGAGGATGTAAATGAGAAGTTAGAGGAGAACAACAGAATGGAGGAGATGTGAAAGTTGAAATTTATATATATATATATATATATATATATATATATATATATATATATATATATATATATATATTGCAGCACTGAATAGGTAGCGCAATCGGTTAAGTCACTATCACTTGTCACGTGCTAAGGGAGGTTCGAGTCCTTAGCTGAACCACGTTTCAATTTCTGCATATATGCCTCCTCGAGGTTCTCAATGTTGATGGCTTAGAATTAAAGTGAATTGTGGTTGATAAATGTAAATATACATAATACACACACACACACACACACACACACACACACACACACACACACACACACACACACACACACACACACACACACACACACACACATATATATATATATATATATATATATATATATATATGTTTATAGATGTTAGTTATAAAAGAATAATGCGTGCTTGGTCTGTAAGGGCGACATCAAAGTTCCTACAATCTTGATTATATAAAACTTGTAGTTAACCCTTAAAACTGAACAAAGAAGAAAGAGGAAGGGGTGAAGGAGGAGGAGGAAGAAGAAGGGGTGAGGGATGGAGAAGGAAGAGGAATAGAAGGAAGAAGAGGAAGGGGTGAGGGAGAACGATGAGGAGAAGAAAGAAGAGGTGAGGGAGAAAGAGAAGGAGGAAGGGGGAGAGAGGAAGAGAAGAGGAAAGGGTGAGGAAGGAGGAGAAAAGCTGAGAGAAGAAGAGGAGTGGAAGGGGGAGGAGGTGGTGTCTGTTGTGGCGCGTTTTGTATACTCGTCGTTAATCAGATATTTTGTCGTTACTTTCACTGCTGTGCCACCGGAGCGAAAGACACTTGAGAGGAGAGACAGCTGCAAGCATCTGCAGCTTGCAGCTTTCGAACTCTTGATCTAGCTGTCTATCAAGGCTGACGGATCTGTTGCAGCAGCTGGGTAGATGAATGCAAGCAGGGAAAATAGGAAGGATGCATGATTACATGCATGGGAAACAGGTAGATCATTGGTATCTACCTATCGATATGCCAAAGACCTTTCCCCCCTATAAGCGAGCTAGCCAGCCAACTTGAGCCAAGGTACTCACCCACTCCCACCTATTCCACTCCCATTGTCTCTCTCTCTCCTCTTAGCTCTACGTGGATAAATGGTGGGTAAAAATAGGTAGGTAGATAGGAGAGTACAGGTAGGTGAATACAGATAGGCGAATGAAAGTCAACAGAAACACATAAGTACTCCTGTTGAGCCCTCCCTTTTCTTCTTTTTGTGGGGGAGGAGGCGCTTCCTCCGCTCTCCTGCGGCGCGGAAACTCTCAGAGCGCAAGCGGACTCACCCCCCACCCCCACTCCTAGCCCCCCTTGCCGCGCTGTTCCCTGCTGTAATTACCGTGACCTCATTCACGCCGTCATTGCGCGGGAGCCGCCCTACAAAGACTACTGTAACTACTGCTACTGTGGGTGGCTTGACACTTGCGCTTATGAAATGCTGTTAGGTCTCGCGCGCTGCTGGAGTACCTTTACCACCGAAAGCTCCAAAAGACTGTACTACCGTGGTGGCACTTGCGCTTATGAAATGCTGTTAGGTCTCGCGCGCTGCTAAAGTACCTTTACCACCGAAAGCTCTATTGTACTACCGTGGTAGTACTTGCGCTTATGAAATGCTGTCAAGAGAACTCGCGCGCTGTCGAAGTACTTTTACCCCCGAAAGCTCTAAAAAGATTGTACTACCGTGGTGGCACTTGCGCTTATAAAATGCTGTCTAGATGACTCGCGCGCTGTCGAAGTACATTTACCACCAGCTCTAATGGTGTTGCCAACAAACACCGTTTATTTTAAGCTGGCGGAGACTCATTCAGTACCTAATTTTTACTATTTAATTGCGAAAGTCTTCAGGAATTATTATTTTAATGGTTAGGATGAATTTTGGTTCCTGATCAATATTTGCCAATTTTACTTGTTTGACCATAAATCCTTTTCATGACGCAGCACTTTAGTTAAGCACTCTTTTAGTTAAGTTAATAATCTAGTTAAAGCCAGGTCATCTCAAGTAGTGAGGAGATTGCCTCTTCAGGCTTAATGCCTCCATTGGGTGGTAAAGAAAAACAAGTGTTTGTCTAAAGCCGTTAGTCATAGCTACATTCACGTTTAATTACCTGTGGACCAGAGATCCTCAAGCCTGAATAGAAATGTTTGGCGTGAGGTAGAACCAAATTAGTGCGTCGAATCTCGACTTCAATTAGTGGAGACGGGGAGGCAAAGGCAAGATAAGAAAGTCCTGAAAAAGAAATACATGATTTTCCTAAGATTGATGATAAACATGACTGAAATAGAATTTGGAAAATGTGAAAAGACAACAGACTGGAGAGAATGGAAATTGAAGACAGGGTTTGAAGAGAAGATACGGTGGAGTTAGAAATTGGAGAGTAAAGAAAAATCGACGAAAGAGGAGGAAGGAAGGAAGGAAGGGCTGGGGGCGAGGTCGAAGTGGAGAAGGAGACGGGAGATGCGATTAGAAGGTTAACTACTGGTTCTAGCACCTTCCTGAGCAATTGAACAACATATATATATATATATATATATATATATATATATATATATATATATGTATTTAAATTATATATATATATGTATATATATATATATGTATATATATATATGTATATATAGATATATATACTGTATATATATGTATATGTATATGTATGTGTATAATATATATATATATATATATATATATATATATATATATATATATATATATATATAAATATACACCAACGTGTAATGATGGATGTGCGTGCAGTTATGTGCATTTATTAATATTCATCAATTTCCTTGCCTGTCTACATTTGATTTATAAATATGAGTTAATTTCCATTTACTAATTTGTCCATGTACCTATTCATTCACTCATATATCATGCACGTATTTATTTAAATCTTTATTTACTTATTTGTAAATTTGTTCACTTGTTCGTGTGGTGCGATCATTAGCGCTGATACCTGATTAACGACTTTGTCGGAGATCGTGCACGAGACGAGGTGAGGTTTCGGCCGGCGCGTGATCGTGGTGGTGTTGTTGTAGTTCTTGGCGGCCGCACTTGTGCGTCCCATTAACCCGAGAACTACATCGCAGGGAGATTTTCTCCCGCGCGCATGTGGGTGACACGTTTAGTGATTTTACCTTACTTTGCATTAAATCACGTACAGGGTTAACATAAAGTACTAATTAAGTTTACATATCATCATTTTAAAGTTTAAGAGTTAATTCTTTCAATGTTTATTTTATAATAAACCTGTTTTGAAGTTAAGCATGTTTTTTTTTTATTTTCAAAAAAAAAAAAGGTAAAATTCTACCGGCGATATGGTTTACGTTCGTCAAAAACATCGATGTAGTTCTTGGGTTAACGAGAAACCCGTGATGGGAAGTCTTCCGAGCGTAATGAAGGAGGAGTCTTCTTCATGACACTGCAGGATAATGGGATTGAAGAGGAAGGGGGGACACGGTAATGATGAGGATGACGAAGAGAAAAGAAAATGATGACGATGATGATGGTTATGTCGATACTTGAGGTCATGTGGACGAGAACACTGTAGAGGGGGTACTGGTTTTTGGGGGTAGGGGTGGAGGACAAGGAGGAAAAGGAAGAGGAGGAAGAGAAGGAAGAGGAAGAGAAGGTACAAGAGGAGGAAGGAGAAGAGAAGGAAGAGGAATAGGGGAAGGAGGAAGAGGAAGAGAAAGAGGAAGAGGTGGAAGAGGAGGAGGAGGAGAAGGAGGAAGAGGAAGAAGAAAATGAGGAAGAGGTGGAGGAGGAAAAGGAAGAAGAGGAAGAAGAGGTGGAGGAGGAAGAGAATGAAGAGACGGAAGAGGAAGAGGAGAAGGAGGAAGAGGAAGAGTAGGAGGAGGAAGTTTAGAAGGAGGAAGAGGAAGAGGACAAAGAGGAGGGCGTGGCGAAGCTTTGTCTGGAAACTTATATTCCATGTGCATCCTGTTGTTATACAAACTAATATTTCCTCCTCTAGGTAGGAAGTCGACAAGGCTGGAAAAAAGGCTTGTGTGTGTGTTGAGGTGCGAAATGTGAGTAAGATGGAAGAATGTTTGCAGATGACTGCAGAAACCTAATTATAACAAAATATATATTCCTGCATTACTTCATGATTATTTATTAAGGTAAATTATTCATAAAGAATAACGAGGAGCTAAGAGGTAAACAAGAATGGTGGATTGGAGTTGAATGGGTGGGAGTGGGTGTGTGCATTTGATTTGGCTACCTCCCTTATAAGGGAGAAAAAGCCCTTGGTACATAGGTTGACATAGATAAAAAAATGATATACAACGTAACCTTTTCAAAACTGCCCCTAAAGTGGATTTTGGAAATTCGTTTAAATGTCTAAAAGGATGATAGTAAATTGTTGTAGTAACACAATATCAAAAGGAAAATCAGAAAAAGATCACATAGGTGTCAGGTCACGGAAGCTATCTCTGTGAACTTCGATGCCACATTAGAGAAACAAAAACAAACAATTCCAGTCATCACCTGAGATCGTACCACCACAACAAAGCGAGGAACAAACTCCAAAAAAACAAAACACGAACAGGAACGAAACTCAGACGAAAAAAAAAAGAGAAGAAAGTTGGAAACTTGACAATTTTGTTCATCGGAGATCGCGATGAAGGAAGATCCGGATCCTTCCCCGTGCGACGACTTCGGAGGCGCCGAGAGCCTCTGGAAAGGAGGGAAAGTGGGTCTGACGGGGAAGCTAATATGGGGGAGGTTCCCCCACACCCTCCTCCCACATCTCAGTCTCCCTCCTGAGTTTCCAGTCCACCTACAACATCCACTGGAAAAGAAAGCGAAAGGACAAGAGAGAGAGAGAGAGTTCGGGGGGGGGGGGTGTCTATCTCCTACACCCTCCTCCCTTGCCTCTGCCCCACCCCCCTGAGCTTCCAGTCCACCTACGACACCCACTGGAAAAGAAAGCGAAAGGACAAAGAGAGAGAGAGAGAGAGAGAGAGAGAGAGAGAGAGAGAGAGAGAGGGGGGGTCTAAGGGAGGGTTCTGGGCTGGGTCTGTCTCCCCCCCTCCCCCCTCACCTCTGTCCCACTCCTTAACTCCCCCAACTCCACCTACAACTCCCACTGGAAAGGAAAGCGAAAGGACAAAGAGAGAGAGAGAGAGAGCGATAGAGAGAGAGAAAGAGAGAGAGAGAGAAGACTGGTATGAGGCAGGAAGATAATGTTGTTGGCTGGCTGGGCGGTAAGGGAAAGTATACACACGCCTTTGTCCACTTGACTTTACTCCTAATCCTTATCCGTTTGTGACTGAATGCATAGAGTTCGAACCGTACATGGACTCCAGCTGTCGCCACGTGATTTCATTCACCTGAAGAAAACCTCCTCACTACTCGAAGGGTCGAGATCTGTTGGCTGTTGCAGAGGTCATGGGAATTTAGTACAAAAAGATGTTCTCTTCCTGTCTCTGGTTTGACTCCTTCCAAAAAGGGGAGTTTTGATACTCCTCCTCCTCTTCTTCCTTCTCCTCCTCCTCGTCCTCCTCGTCCTTCTCCTTCTCCTCCTCCTCCTCGGACTCCTCCTCCTCGTCCTCCTCTTCGTCCTCCTCCTTATCCTCCTCCTGGTCCTCCTCCTCCTTATCCTCCTCCTGGTGTTCCTCCTCCTTGCCCTCCTGCTTATCCTCCTCCTCCCCTCCTCCTCGTCCTCTCCCTTCCCCTCCTCTTCCTCCTCCTCCTCCTCCTCTTCCTCCTCCCCCGTCCACCGGCACTTGACTTTGAACAGGGAAATTCTTCGTCTTGTTCTTCTGGGAGTGGTCCTTAACGATTATCATTATTGCTATTATTATGGCTAAGTTGAGAGAGGGGAAAGGATGGTGGAGGGGAGTGGATTGGGTGGGAGTGAGTACGTGCCTTTGAATCGGCTACCTCCCTTATAAGGGGGAAAAAGCTCGTGGTATATTAATAGATTACGAGCATTATTACTATCATTTCTTTCTGTATTTATTTGTTTGTTTAGCTATTCATCTATTCATCTATCCATATATCTTTTATTTATTTATTTATTTATTTATTTATTTATTTATTTATCTATTTATCATTCTTTATTACTATTATTATTATCATTATCGTCAGACCCCGAATTGGAGAGGGTTATCTATCCATCTATTTTTTATTCATTTATTTATTCATTTATCTATTTATCTATTTATCATTCTTTATTACTATTATTATTATCGTTATCATCAGACCCCGACTTGAAGAGGGGTCCCGATCGGACGAGTCGTTGTTCTGCGCGGGGTCCAGCTCTCAGGAGCATAAGGAGACTACTTGGCGTGTGCCGCGGAGAGGCGTTAAGACCTCACGAACTCACGAACTCACGTGCAACTCACGTCACGCTTTTGCCGTACTTTCCCCCTGGCTTGCTGTGTTGATGTGTCTTCTTTTTGTGTACTTTTTCCTTTTTTTCTTTCTGTTTTCTTTTTCTCTTTTTTTCCTGTCTTTCTTTTTTTTTAGTTAAAGAATTGGAGGATGACGCCGAGCTTCGGAATCATTTTCGTATATTTACTTTCTTTTCTTTTTTCTTCGTTTTCTTTGTCATTTTTCTTCTTTTTTTCTTCTTTTTAACTCGAGAAAGGGAGGATGATGTTTAGCTTTGAAATAATTTTCGTATATTTACTTTCCTTTTTTTCTGTCCTTTTCTAGCTCAAGAAAGGGAGAATGACGCCTGTCTTCGAGGTTATTTTTTGTATATTTATTTTCTTTTTTCTTCATTTTATTTTTACTTTTTATTATTTTTTTTTACTCTCTCGTGGGTGGCCGCCTGACGCTGCCGTAAATAATTTTGGCTGAGACGAGAGAAGAGTGACGCCTTTTGCACATTAGGGTCATCACGATTTCCTGCTGGAGTTCCTGTCGGTGCTGGAGCAAGTTCTTCTGCCGAAGTTCCTGGCATTGCTGGAACAAGTTCCTCTGCCGAAGTTCCTGCCGGTGCTGGAACAAGTTCTTCTGCCGAAGTTCCTGCAGATGCTGGAACAATTTCTGCTGAAGTTCCTTTCGATGCTAGAACAAGTTCTTCTGCTGAAGTCGGTGCTGGAACAAGTTCCTCAAATGAAGTTCCTGTCGGTGCTGGAATAAGTTCCTCTGCTGAAGTTCCTGACATTTCTGGAACAAGTTCCTCAGATAAAGTCCCAGTCGGTGCTGGAACAAGTTCCTCCTCCGCTTCATCCTCATGTTCCTATTTCCGCAACTTAAGAACATAAGAAAGGAGACTTCAAGAGACCATATGGCCTACACTAGGCGGTTCCATGCCCCTTACCATGAAATTACCTCATCTTCTCTTCAAACAAGCAATTGTTTCAGCGACCACAACATGGATACTCTGTTCCATTTCTTAGTTTCTTGCATTCTTCACCCAACTCACAGTTCCCTTCGCCAGATTAAAAGAAAATCACTTTGGAGGAGGCTAATTTAACTTGAAAGAGAGAGAGAGAGAGATAAACACACGAAGCGAATTTTCGATAAAAGGTCATTTTACTTTTCCCTCAAAAAAAAAAAAAAAAAAAACTGGAGACACAACAGCAATGAGATGCTGATCATCTGCCCTACCCTAATCGGAAAACGGAGGTGACGCCCACAGAACTCATACCTGGTGGACAAATTGACAAAACCTGTCGAGAGTTGTTTAGACTGTAAAGGATGCCTGCATGGGAGCTTGCCCGAAGAGACCATAGAAACTGCCACCGTTGTGTGAGTGAGGCAACGCGCCTCCTGTCGTACGACCCCCCCCCCCCAATTGATGATGATAATCGGGTGCAGCGGACACTGGCATCCTTGTCGTGCTGTTTCGAACCAGTTGGCAGCCCTGGATGTCTGGGTCGCGGTATCGCAGGAGGGGAAGGGAGGGAGGGGGAGGAGGAAGAGGAGGGGGAGGGAGGGGAGGGGAGGAGGTAGTAACAGTCCTTGGTCTCTTCGTCGCATCCGCATCGTCATCCTGCAACTGAGCCAATTCTCTGGCATACTGTCACCAAAGTCTATATACTATATACTATGTACTATATACTATATACTATATACTATATACTATATACTATATACTATATGGACCTTGACTCCCACCATCCGTTTAGTCCCTTTAACTTTAGCGAAGTCGTTCATTACCTCCAACTTCCTCCAGACTACCCTAATACCCGCGCGGTTCAGACCGCTAGTGTGAACGGGCCCTTAGACTAAAGAGGTTCATACAATACTGACGTGATCCCTAGCAACAGGAAGACTCCTTTCACACGTATCGACTTTTCGCCGTGCGCCGTCCACGACACGACGTCGTGCTCTCAAGTAGACATGGGTGTCTGTAGACGTATTCACGTGTATTCGTGGTCGTGATGTGTTCATAGAGACCCATGGATATCTGAGAACACGACGTCGTGTCGTGGACGGCTCACGGCGAAAAGTCGGTACGTGTGAAAGGAGTCTTCCTGTTGCTAGGGATCATGTCAGTATTGTATGAACCCCTTTAGTCTAAGGGCCCGTTCACACTAGCGGTCTGAACCGCGCGGAAACCGGGGCGGTATCATATAGTCAATGAAGAATTGCGCGGTTGTATGTGGACGCCTCCATTGACTTACACTGTAACTGAACCGCCGCGGTTCAAACCGCTTGTATGAACAGGGACTATGGCCATCCTTGCGAGGAGATAGCTAAGTATACGTACACCAGCTATGGCAAATCAAAGAAAAAAATAAATAAAAATAAAATAAAAGAAAAATATTCTGGAGAATTAACTGCCCCTCCATTGCAACCCGTAAGGACGATCCCCGGGCAGGATTCGAAACGTTAGGATTAGATTACCTGTTTCTGAGTTCGAAGTTTTTTACTTTTTCCATCATGGTTCCTGGAGTCCAGCTGTTTTCGTACAGTAGTATATCTGAATCCACTGTAACAGAGCTGGGCGCGTTACTGACGGACAGGTAATACGTTACCGAAAAATTTGGGGTGCATTTCCGTCAATGCACCCCGTTAATATATATATATATATATATATATATATAATATATATATATATATATATATAATATATATATATATATATATATATATATATATATATATATATATATATATATATATATATATATATATATATATATATATACGCAGTGACACGGACCGCTCTAAGGAAATTAAAATCAGTAACGCATTGACGGAAATACAACCCAGGTTTTTCGGTAACGCACTATCTGCTCGGCGGTAACGCGCCCAGCTCTGGTAACAAATGCTGTAGTGGCGTGTCGAACATGTGTTAGACATCACTATTGCCTTTGCAGACTGGAAACAGGTTCAATTAAATCGTCTGGCATCAACCATAAGTAAATCAACCAAATATGTTTTAAGTACCTTTCGTGCCCCATTGTTTATGATCCACCACCTAACAGCTATCCACTCTTGCTATTGTCTTTCTGTCCGTTTTCTCTTCGTCTCCAGTGTCTGTTGTTCGGCTGAGAAAAAAGAAAAGAAAAAAGGAAAAGAAAAGAAAAAGACCCACGGAAGCATCTTTACGAGCGCAAATATGCACGCACGCAGACACACACATACGCCTCCTCGATAGCCTCCTCCTCCTCTTCCTCCTCCTCTTCCTCCCCCTCTTCCTCCTCTTCTTCCTACTCTTCCTCCTCCTCCTCCTCTTCCTCCTCTTCCTCCTCCTCCTCCTCCTCTTCCTCCTCCTCTTCCTCCTCCTCTTCCTCCTCTTCTTCCAGGCCGGAAATGATTCTTGATTCATGCCTGGGTGATCGCCTGGGCCTACACCACGTAATCCCACCGCCGCCCCTCCTCTCCCCCACTCCCACCTCCCATCTTCGAGATCCCGAAAGCAAACAGTAAATAATGCTCATTACAAAAACATTGGGGGTGGGGGGTCAGTTAAGCTTATACGCACGCGCTCACGCGTATACACACACACACACACACACACACACACACACACACACACACACACACACACACACACACACACATACTCCAACTCTCGTGGGCGGGGAGTTGGGTGTGTGTGTGTGTATGTGCGTGTAAGGTCACAGCATTACCCATAGATCGGTTATATATGAGCTCTGAGCTCTCTTCCGGGAAGGAAGTAGCTGTCGATCACACGTCCAACACGTGATCCAAGACCATGGTGAATCACACATGTAGTAGTTCTTACACTGTTTGTGTTCAGCATGAAATGGCGTAATGGAGGTATGAAACTGGAACGCTCCGGGATTTACAGGCGACTTCCTCTGGTTAAACGGGTTATCACACTGGGCTATTTTACCTCCGACATCCTACCTCCAACCTCCATTTGAATAACTAGAATATGACTTCGCTTACAGAAATCTAGACTTCTCTAAGAACATTTCAACAGTATGTCTAACATTCGTATAGGTTTATAATCTCTTAGTTCATCATTCAGCTTTGCTATATATAACGGAAAGATAATTTGATATTTGGAGATTTGAAAATTCAAATATTGTAACCGAAGTCGTTTTTACTCAAACGAACTCTCAACGGTCGACGCTGGTGAAGCCCGTGGAAGCCCAGTGTGATAGTCCCCTAAGAGATCGCGGCCCTCCTATGAAGAGGATATTCCTTGATCGAGACCCTATTTCAGAGAGGAACCTTCTAAACTGCTCACTCGAATAAAACCCTCAAACGTTAACCATAATAAAGACAATGGGTTATTTTCAATTGAGCATTAACGTCTTGACTCGCAACCGGGTCCCACGGAATTGAATGTGAATAACCCACAGACAGCCATGACGAAATCGTGTCACCCGGTAATGAAGGTGTTCTTAGAGCCCCTTGAGCAATGCAAAGGCGCCCCGAAGAAGAATGAACTAGGAAGGAAAGAATCCGCTATTGCTCAGTGGTGGCACGCGTGTATGGTAACCCCGTGTGGAGGTCGGACGGGTGTTCGAATCCTGGCCACGGCGTAGATTAATACCCCCCAACCACCGCTCACCTCGCACCTGAGGCGATCTAAGATGACCTACGGGTATCGCCACTGATGTGGCTGTAGCGTGGACACCGTCTCCTGGGTTCTCGTATGAACTGTTCCGCACCACATGGAAGGTTGAGGCCCGGGCGGGTACGAATCCCGCAATCCGCGAAAAGAAAAGAGAAGGAAAGTGCCGCGCCTGAAACGGAAGGGGTTAAAATTAGACGCACTAAGTTGGGGTCTTCCTTTTGGTGAAGCGGACGAACCGGGCTAGGTTCTTCCTCCTCTCCCTTCCACCCTCTCCCTTCCTCCTCTCCCTTCCCCCTCTCCCTTCCTCCTCTCCCTCCCCCCTCCTCGTCATTCCTATTCGTGGTCTCATCGCGTGATGGACTCGGAAATAAGAAAAGAAACGTATCGATTCCCCTCGGCGAGTTCATCAGGCCGCTTATAACCGCTGAAAAGACTTCTTCTTCCGAGCGAAGATTTAAAAAAAGAAATCTCAGTGCCGGAAATAGGATTCAAAGGCTTGACTCTGATTTCGTAACGTGACCAAGTCATTGGACTCAGATCTTCTTCTTTTTTTTTTCTTACAAATGTTAGAAAGGGTAGAATGGTTAAAGAAATGAGGAATGGTGATATACCCGTGTATGATCATTTTGGAAAGAACAGGACGAAGATTATGTCAGTTCAGAATCAATATATGAGTCTTAAAAACACCCGTTTTTAATGTTTTTTTTTTTAAAGTTCAAGTTTATATATTACAGCACTTACTACCTCTTGGGGGTTTTCCATTCGTGTCAAGTCCTGAAAAAAAAAAGTATCTTTTTTAACTGTATCTACCGAGTTCAAAGATAGTATGGCATACCGTAAAGATTTCAAAGTTTACATCACAGAATTCGTTTTCAGTAAAATATTTTTCTCAAGTTACAACAAAATATAGTGGCAGCTGTGACGAATTGAAAGAATTATGATCTAACATTAGAGATGATGTCTGGAAATGAGATTCCTACACTTATTTCAAGGCGAATTTTACGGGATCCGATTTCATTTAGAATTCAGGTCAGGTCCTCTGGATCCTTGGCCGACATTAAGTAGCCGAAATCAGATTCAGAATAAGGTCAAAACCTGACTTACAAAGCGAGGTCATTCTCATGCATTTCCTTGTAGAGTGACCGGTTAAAATAAGGAATTGGGTTCATATCTTACAGTCAATATCTAAATCCAGACAAATTGTAAAGTGAGTGAAAATTTCAGTCGCATATATCAGTTAAAAATGTCAGTATATTTCCCCCACATTAGTGAATATGCCAAGAAAATCTATCACGATTTTAGTCAGTGTAAACTGTCTGCAATTTTTAGCTTATTTCTAAATTGACTGGGTGAATCAGGCAATTCGCGTATTGCCTGAAAAGTTCAGTCACCTACAAATTGTCTGGAGTTAGATATAGAATGTAACATATATACATTCTCTGCGTGTTCTGTTTACGTTTTGTTAAGTTTCAGACAGTTTATTTCGATTCATTCGAGTTCCTTCTTGTCTAGTTCGGCGTGCAAGAGCAGCAGCAGCGCCTGACTCGGAAATACCTGCAGCCGTGCCCTCGACTTCCAAAAGCGTCGAGGCACGGAAACTTTGGACTTGTCGAACTCGAACTTACCTGGAATCGTCTTGCTTAGGCTGGTGTCACAATGTCCGGGACCGTCGTTGTGGCTTGCTTTCGGCGACTGCCAAGTCTCCCTCATGAGCCAATAGACTCGAAAGGTTATGAGAGTCTTTTAACCAGAGGGTGATGGTGGTTGTTATGTAAAACCCTGGCTGTCATTGCGGCTTGCTTTTGGCTACAGCTAAGTCTCCATTATGAGCCAATAGATTCGAAAGGTTATGAGAGTCTTTTAACCTAACCAGGGGGAGATGGTGGTCGTTATATGAAGTTCTGGCTGTCGCCAGGTGCTTTTATTAAACTAATTGAATTTTACCATCACCTGGCCGCATCCGGCTCCGCCGTATAGTGTGACACCGGCATTAGGTCTTACTGTTTCCTAAACGAGTCTTCGTTTTTCTTTGTTAATTCTGATCTGAGGTAGTGAGTTGGTTTTGTCTTGGTTGAGCATAGACGGAATAGGATTTTCTAGAATCAGTTTATCCTGAGGTACAAGCGAGGTGTCTTTAATCCAAGACATATCCTAGTCAGCTGCTAGGTTATGTTTGGTCTCAGTAGAAAGTTTGTTTCGTTTGCGTTCTGCTAAGCCTCTTCAGTGAGAGGACTGGGGCAACTGAGGGCTGGACTGGAGCTGGGGCAGGATGGGTACGATCTGGGTAGGAGACTGGTTGGGTGGAATGCCTTGGGTGGCGCCGGGCAGTCTGCGTCATCGTTGACATCATCATCATCATCGCCTCGTTGCCGACTTTCACTTTTCGTCGTTTGAAATTCCCCGTTTGATGATTTCATGGGCAACGCGGCCCTCCACCCTGGTCTGTGTGTCTCTTTCATAACCCTCCCTTCCGCGGTTGCTTGCTTGTGTGTGTGTGTGTGTGTGTGTGTGTGTGTGTGTGTGTGTGTGTGTGTGTGTGTGTGTGTGTGTGTGTGTGTGTGTGTGTGTGTGTGTCTGTGTACGTGCCTTTTTTCATTCCCCCAAAGCCATCTAAACTCTAGTCGGGAAAAAGTGGTAGCTATTGTGTTCTAAGAGTCCAAATACACACATAACTTCTATTTTTCCCATTCTTAATCGGGATCGCTTGAAGAAAGAGGCTGAACCTGAAGCTCTTCTAGTTGAGGATTGTCTCCTGGCAGTGAAGCAGAACAGCTGGTGAGTGGGACCGCGGTCTTTGCAGCGACTCGACTAGCAGTGGGCAACTGTCATGTGGTCACTGGTTGTACCTTCTGCTGTCGGTTTGTGATGATCATGGTGATGGTGATGAGTTCTCAAAAATAACTCGAACAACGTCTGTGGTGTTAACGAGATTCGCCTTTTGTGGAACTATTAGTAACCTGGGGGCGTTGTAAAGATCATTAACCCCAGAGTACCAATATGAAGCTAAGCTAATCCACATATTTCGCCCAGGTTAGACCCTGATGTCAAAGGGGGAGTTCGACACAGCTGAGCAAATTCCTAGCGAAGCCAGAATTATATGGCAGATGTCCTCTGGTATAATGACGTCAGGTTATAGTCATATCATCCCCAAGGAATACACCACATAACTGGAAGACTAGAAGAAAAAATAAGTATTCCCCGTACGGAAAGGGTCAATGTTCTACTTAACAGTTTTTTGTCGTCTCTTATGTAATTCTGTTTCTTTTCTCCGTCATCCAGTGCAAGATTTTTGAGGATAAATTCTGAAAATTGACCTCAGCGTCGTTTGTCGGCAAAGGGGCGTTCCCGCCGAGCTTTTCTTCGCTCTGATTGGCTGGCGGGTGTAACGGCCGCAACTGTCGGGTGGCCAATGTTGAGGCTTCTTCTTTTGCTGAGGAACCGTTTCATCGTTTTCACATTTGAACTCCTGCTTCCGTTTGTCATTTCATCTACTTTTACGTTTTCTTCTTCTTCGTTTGTCCTACTTCCATTTATTTCGTTTACTTCTTTATTTCATCTATTTTTTTCGTTCTTTAATTCGTGTTCACTTTTCGTAATTTCTGCTAATCATCTTAATTCTTCTCCCAGGATGTTTGTTATCTCTTATGTGTCCTGTTTTCTCATATCGTATCTTCTAGGTCGTAGTCACTAAAACCGAAGAGATGCTGTATTGATTATAATCTATTTTATATTATTTGTTTTTGTTTTGTTATCATTTGTCTGTCTGATTTTCATTTATTATTAGTTATATGTTAATTTATTATTACTTACTATTTACCTGTTTGTTTATTATTTAACTATACCTATGCATTTATTTATGTATTTTATTTGTTATTTACATTATTATAGTTTTTATTTATTTTATCATTATTATGATTTTTTTTCGCATTCGACCTAGATATGGACCAAAAGGTCTCCTGTCGGCATGCTCCGCCTTTGTAATCCTTTGTAATCCTTTGATTTAGTAGATTTTTTCCTCACCATTACACCCATCATTGCACTAAACATTGGAAGCTTGGGACTTCAGAACTTAAAGTATTCAAAGATCCGTAATCACAGGAGGTGCTAAGATGAGAGGGAGGGTGGAGGGGTGTGGAGTGTATTCAGGGATGGAATGGGTGGGAATGATTTTACGCCTTTTCCTTTTTGGCTACCTCCCTTGTAAGGGGGAAGAAGCCTTGGTATATGTATGTAAGTATGGTGATCACAGGAAGTCAATAGCACTTCGTTACCCCTTCCCCTCCCCGTTTTATCCTCTTCCTCCTTTTGATTCAGTCTGAGCAGAATAATTTTCACACTCTTTCTCTCTATTTCTCTCTATCTCTCTCTTTCCATACTCCTCTTCTGTCTGTCTGTTTGTTTGTCTGTTTCCCCCTGGTCTCTCTCTCTCTCTCTCTCTCTCTCTCTCTCTCTCTCTCTCTCTCTCTCTCTCTCTCTCTCTCTCTCTCTCTCTTCCTACCTGTTTGTCGCTCTCTTTTTCTATTTCTTTCATTATTTCTTTCCTCAAATATCTCTCCTGCCACCACTTCCTGCCTGCATTACTAAGATATTTAACCTGGGTATTTAACGTTACCCAGCTTGTTCGTTTGATTACCTGACGGCTTCACTTAACATCTTTCAACCAAATTGGCTTGACAACTTCTTGACAAACGCCACGTAATACTACCAAACATTCCTCAGGCGGAAGAAGCCACGCCTTCTTTTATCTCCTGGCTATTTGATTGGTCAGGGGAGAAACAGGCCGTGACTTGCATCGCGTAAGAGTGTGTTTTCAATTTGATTAGTAGCATTTTAACGTTTCGTAATGAACTATCGTCTGGACGTCACGCTCAGATACACTCCCGAAGGGCACTCTTGCACTTCTTCGTCACGAAGTACAACATTTGTGTAACTGAGGAAAGCTTGCCGACATTACGTCATATCGCTGCTACTCCTCTTGTTGCCAAACATTCTTGGCGCATCTTGCAACTGTTTGAACGTGTTTCACGGAAGTTAGACTCACTGGATATTAGAAAAATCCGGAACTCCAAATTACCTGAAGGTTATTTATCTTTACAAGTTAATATTTGGGGTAGCTGATCTTAACAAGCTCGTTTTGAGGATGATTAGGTTAGGTTAGGTTAGGGTGATTTATATTTCAAAGCTCATTTCTTGGGTCGCTATCTTTACAAGCTAATATGTAGGGTAGCTTATCTTTATATGGGTACTCTGTGCTCACTTATAATATGTCAACACTCCAGCCAGTCAGCTAGAGTTGTTGCCTTAAAGTGAGTTTATTTCTTCCTCTGCTGATTGAAGTTGCTCTGCGGAACCTGGGGTAAAATCTGAAGTTACAAAATTTAAAGGGTTTTGAAACTGTTCCTCATTCTTTTGGTTGAAAAGGATTTCGAATGCATCCATGGTTTATGTAGGATAATCCAATTTTCTCTTGAGATTTTGTTTTGATTTACTTGTATGGGAAGTAAAACAGCAGATTGCAAATGTCGGACACGATAAGTTCAGTATTAGAAAGAGTACAAATATTGTGACAAGTTTCTGATAATATGCAACAACAACAATAATGATGATGATAAAGAAAATGATGGTGATGGTGGTAGTGGTGATGATAATGATGATAAAAGTGTCTGTTGAATATGTTTTTCTATTTACTATGTATAGTCTTGCTGTTGTCAAGAAAACCCATCCTGCACACCTCAGCCAACAACTCATTTCCCGTTTTCTATCTTTCCAGGTGAGAACTCGTCCGAATAGGAAGTTGTGCAAGTTGACCACGACTTCGTCAGTGGGAGGTAAAGTAGACATCGGGTTGGGGTGAAGACAACGCTGCCGGGTTCAGAGTTTGTGGTTTGTGTGTACGTGTAGCTGTGTGTGTACTCTCTCTCTCTCTCTCTATTTCTCTCTCTTTATCTCTCTCTTTCTCTCATTCTCTCATTTTCTCTGTCTGTGTGTATGTTTGTACTTGTACATATATGTCACACACACACATACACACAAACACATACACACACACACACACACGCACAAACACACACATACACACACACAAAACAGACATGTGAACGAATAATATACTGGTTACCACTTGGAAGAAACACGAAATTCCCAAGGAAGTGCACGTAATTCACATCCTAACACATGCGATAACATACACCAGCGTAATTATTCAACGTAATTCAGTTTATTGACACAAAAGTGAATGACGTGTAAATTTCACAAACCGATGTTATGTCAGGCTCCGCTTTGAGAGGTTGTAAGGGCGAAGTGTCCGGTATACGGGCGGATTGTCCGTTGTACGGGAGGATTGTCCGCTGTAGGGGAGGACTGTCCGCTTTTGCCCAGCAGGTCGTCTGATGACTCAGTGTGAACAGCTGTATTGCACGCACACGTACGTGCACCGCACACCTGTGCGTACACCTGTGCGTACACATGTGCGTACACGCACACGGACATGTACAACTGTGCTATTTTAGCGCAATGTTTAGTTTGTAGGACACAAGTGGATTTATAGGTAAAGTATCATAACAGACACATATATCTAGAACATATAAATGTACAGTTATTTAAAAAAGTGTGATGTATAGTTTGTTTTATGAGAGATGTATGTTTTAATAAGCATATAATTTTGTAGTATTGTGTTCATATTTGAGAATTCACAATCAAATCACTCAAGGAGATATTGACTTATATTTTCATACATACATTCATCACATACACATACAC
>NW_027467751.1:260000-325000 GCF_046742065.1 Oratosquilla oratoria
ACACACACACACACACACACACACACACACACACACACACACACACACACACACACACACACACACACACACACACACACACACACACACACACACACACACACACACACACACACACACACACACACACACACACACACACACACACACACACACACCCTAATGTCGTTAATAAAGTTCATGAGCTCTGTATATCATAAGACTTCTTCCAGTACCTTAAAAAAAAAATAAAAAAGATAAATAAAAAGAGGAGGAAGTTAAATAATTTTCGAGATTCAATCTTGGATTTCTTCCTTGTGGTGGAACACATACCACAGACTCTAATTACTTCTTTGCCCAGTGGTGGCGGCATCGGAAGCGTACTGGTCTCGCATTCGCTTAGTTGCGGGTTCGAATCCCGCGCTCCTCTCCGATTCCCAACAGTGATTGTTGTGTGTATTGTATATCATGTGATGCATGGAAGGAACAATGGAACGGACGTCACCACCCAATACATCAGTTGCCCTCATCTAACCTTTGTATTCTCGTCACCGATGACGCGCCATGTCTATCTATCTATCTGTCTGTCTGTATCTATCTATCTATTTCTATCTATATATATATCTATGTATCTATCTATGTCTATATCTATGTCTACCAATCTATCTATATGTCTATCTATCTATATCTATCTATATATATATATCTATCTATGTATCTATCTATGTCTATTTGTATTTATATCTATATCTGTCTATCTGTCTATATCTATATATATCTATCTATATCTATGTATCTATATGTCTATTTATGTCTATCCATGTCTACCAAGGGCTTCCTTCCCCCTTATAATAGAGGTAGCTTAGTCAAAGGCACGTAGCCACTCCTACTCACTCCACTCCCATCCTTCACCTTTTCCTCCCTCTCATCTTAGCTCCTCATGGATGACGGATCATCCCTGTATCCCGCCCACTGCCCTGGGTCAGAAGCAATGCAGTAAGACACAGCAGAGCCATGGTGACCCTCCTTCCTGGTCTCCTCATGCAGGAAATAGAGAATACGGGGGGAATTCCCTTCCGGCTGGATACGATAGTTTGGCAGTAACCAGGATTAGTTTAAGTTGAGATATCAAACAATGCGTAGGGGGGATCATGAAGGTTTGCTACCACGGGAATGCTACTGAAGTAAATATTTCTGAGTCATTCTTAAACAAGCTGAAATAGTCCGTTTAGTAGGGTGAGTTAACAGCCGAGAGTTCCCCTTCGATCTAAGATTTAACTCTCGTATAGATTGATAGCTTTCGTTTGATTTTATTTTCCATTTCTTCTTCTTCTTCTTCTTCTTCTTCTTCTTCTTCTTCTTCCTCTTCTTTCTCTTCTTCTTCTTCTTCTTCTTCTTCTTCTTCTTCTTCTTCTTCTTCTTCTTCTTCTTCTTCTTCTTCTTCTTCTTCTTCTTCTTCTTCTTCTTCTTCTTCTTCTTCTTCCTCTTCCTACTCTTGTAGGCACTTTCTAGCTTTCCCTCCTCACATATTCGCCCATAATTGGTAACCAGCTCTAGAAATTCCTCTTCAGTATCACCTACCCACACTACTTAGTCCACAAATGTCAAACGCCCCGTTTTCATTCATACAACCCTCTCCAAATACCATTTTCTTTTTTTTTTCTTCGTCCTCGTTTTCTATATAGATTGACGAAGGGAATAGGCAAGAGCTTGTTTACCAATAGAGTGGTTGACGAATGGAATAGACTTAGTAACCAAATGATGAGGCTGAGACTATTGGTTATTCTAGGAGAAGTTAGATAATTTTCTGGATGGGGATGATAGGACATGGAACTGCCCAGTGGAGCCTTATGGTCTCTTGCAGACTTCTCCATTCCTATGCTCTTATGTTCTTCCATAACTCTATCCAAGTCTGTTGACCAATATTCCCTCTAATTTATTTTTATTTATTTTATTTTATTTTATTTTATTTTTTTGCTGTGAGTGTGGGCAGACATTTGCTTGTGCACAAACTTCGCCTTCTCTGAAAAGTATGTGCGTACCGATGCGAGTCACTATCTGATCATTTAAGCAAATATACACAATTTGTAAGTTTGTATTACATATTACCTCCACCAGTGGACCATTTGCAATGGAAGCCCAAGAGATAGGAAAAGGAAAAAGACACAATTATCGGTTTGACGGTCGACAAGTTACCATATTTTTAAAGAATCTATAGAGTGATGTTTGGGTTGAACTCCTTTATTGAATGGATTTTAATATAATTTGAAAACCTTTTGTGAGCACATTTTTTTTTTTATGTGCGATAGTTGTAAAACGTATGTGTGTACGTACATGCGCACATCTTAGATGGATAGTTGCTGTTGGCCATTTCTATGGACATCACGCATCCCAGCTACAATCTCACGAACAGTTTAAATCCTCTCACGCAAAAATAACGTCTTTTGTACATACTTTCTCACGAAGGTAAGCAGCTTAGCTTTCACCCAATAAAACTCTACCGCACATTCCGTCACACGACTTTCCCATATCGTTTTGGAATATAATTTGATTTGATTTCTTGGTGCAAACAGTAAACATTTATCGAATATTGCACACTGAAGAAAAACACTTCCATCGAATGATTTGACACTAAAATGACATTATTATTTCACAAAGCAACACATGGGAACAAGCAATATAGACTAGATAATATATAATTAATAAAAGTTTAAATCACTATATACTGTATATTACGTAATATAAGGATGGTGCATTTGCTGGTGGTGGTGGTAATGAATGGCTTATAATGGTAATGATAGGTTGGTGGTGATGTTGGTGATTGGTGTTTGTAGTGATGGTGATCATAGCTGTTGATGGTGTTGGTGGGTTAGTGGTAATGGTGATAGGTTCTAGGTTGTGGTGGTTAGGTTAGTGGGAGGTTCTGGTCGTAATAGTGGTTTAAAGTGGTGGCAGTGGTGGGAATGGTTTCCGCCGTAGACATGTCGAAGCATTAGAAGGTCTCTGACATCCTCCTCCTCCTCCTCCTCCTCTTTCTCTTCCTTCTCTTACGCCTCCTCTTCCTACTCCTCCTCCTTCTCTCCCTCTTCCTCCTCCTCCTCGTCTTCCTCTTTCTCCTCCTCCCCTCACCCTCCTTCTCTTCCTCCTCCTCCCCTCCTTCTCTTCCTCCTCCTCCCCTCCTTCTCCTCCTCCTCCTCCTCCTTCTTCTCTTCCTCCTCCTCCCCTCCCCCTCCTCCTCTTCCTCCTCCTCCTCGTCTTCCTCTTTCTCCTCCTCCCCTCACCCTCCTTCTCTTCCTCCTCCTCCCCTCCTTCTCTTCCTCCTCCTCCCCTCCTTCTCCTCCTCCTCCTCCTCCTTCTCCTCTTCCTCCTCCTCCGCTTCCTCCTTAATAGTCAGAACAAACAGTGAGCGTGAGCGTAAATTATTTGGCCACAAAATGGCTCCCTGGGTCATTTATTGTGTCGTCATGTCGCAATTCTATGTATATAGTGACTCTAGCTCAACCGGGAGTGGAATACGAGGCAGAGGATGAAGAGGAGGAGGAGGAGGAAGAGAAGGAGGAGGAAGAGGATGAGGAGCAGGAAGAGGAAGTGGAGAAGGAGGAGTTGGAGGAATCAGAGGAAGAGGAGGAAGAATACGAGGGAGAGGATGAGAAGGAGGAGTTGGAGGAGAAGAAGGAAGAGGAGAAGGATGAAAAGGAGGAGGAAGAAGAGGAAGAGAAGGAGAAGGAAGATGTCGACAGCCTTGTTCCAGAGGTGACTGAAATCCATTCTCGGGTCAACTTTGTTCAAGTAACTAACAACATTGCTCTTGTTTCCGCTCTACAAGAGTTCCAAGAGTCCCAAGAGTTTCTCTTAGCCTCTAAGGGCTTCTCTTGAGCTGAATAGAATCGTCTGGCGTCAATTAGGACGAAATATTTTAGTGTACGACACGGAAAAGGTCAAGTTGATACGAAGCCATACATCCGTAGCTTAGCATTCGAGTCGCCATAACTAACATACCTGTTCTTACTTATTTATATATTTATTTATTTATTTATTTATTTGTTTATTTTTACTTTATTCCTATCTTCATGAATTCTCAACATTCGTATAGCTCCCCTTAATTTTTTCCCAAATCAAATTCCGACAAAAATAGATAAATCATTTGACATAAATAAATAAATAAGATAAAAAAAATAAAAAGTAATGGTAAACTGTTGATGAAGGGAAACCTTTGCTTTATTACAAAGATGACAGCTATAGTTATCATCTGTCAGGACAGGGTGATGGATTATTTTTTCTATATTAATATTCCTCACATTATCATTATGTAGAAATCTGAAGTGAATCACTAGTAACAGCGAAGTCATACAAATAATTTCCGACAGTCACCCCGGGAATCGAACCGAGACGTGGCTTGATGGCAAGCCATCACCTTTCCAATTCTAGCTCTTATGGCTCAATTGATAAGGTGACAGCTGGGCATCAAACTGTGCCTTGGTTCGATCCCCGGGGTGACTCGGAAATCATCTATATAGAAAAGTATAATTTGTAACATGAGGACATATTCTCCTTGATCTCTTCCACACGATAACTCCTACGTAGGCATCATTAGGCGTGAGTGGGTATACGAGGCTGCCGATGTCGGCGTCCTGATTATATTTATTTTGTAGTTATAGCTGAGTCACCCCTGCATTCTGTGAACTGGTTTGGTCACGTTTTCTGTGTTTATTATTACACCGAGAGAAAGAGAACGAGTAATACAGCGGTGACTTTAAATATGTAGCAAGACACAGCAGGAGTGATAGATTAGATAAATTATCACCATCGTGTAGCGACATATTATGATACTCTTTGGTGATGATTCTTTTCTAGGTTCTAACCGGTGTCCCTTTCGTCTCTTTCAGATTTTGGAGCAGGAGAAGCACAGTCTTCGGCGAAAAATTAATGCCGTTGAAGGTGAATATGAAGTCAAGATCCAGGAACTCTCAGCCGACCTCCACAATATCAAGTAAGTCGTCCCTCTTATGTTGTGCTGTTTCTAAGCAAGCTGAGAGGTCGGATTTACCCTTGGCAAAATGCTGTTCAATTTGAATTAGATGCATATTATATATATATATATATATATATATATATATATATATATATATATATATATATATATATATATATTCTTACAAGATGACGTGCCTTGGAGGATTAAAGACTGGTTTCTTAATCCGAGTTTATTCCCTGAATAGTTTCGTCATAAATTTACTTGCGAAATTAGTAAGGAATAAACTCGGATTAAGACTCCTGTCTTTTCTCATCACTCACACATATGACGGAAATAAAGTCATCCTGTTGAGATGTTTTATACTGTTAAGGAAATTGCATTGAGTTAAAGGGTATAGGCTGTACCGTATTAGACGACCGTGCATTTATACACGTATTACTTCGCTGAAATCAGGGGCGTTTCTTAGCTCGTTACATTCGCAAATTTCATACATTAATAACGCACTCAATCACTGATATATCCACAGATGTTGCATTGTGGAAGATTGAATTACCCAGTGAGTCCGTGATCCACAAACAATATGTTTCTTTTGTTATCATTAACAACTTATTAGTTGATATAATCTAAGGAACTATATGTCGCAGAAATACAAATAATGTACATAGTAATACACGAAAATATTTGTATATATTATAGCGCACATAGGCATAACCAACCTCAACTATGAGAAAGCAAAGTCATGTACACGTGTGTGTGTTCTGTGTGTGTGTGTGTGTGTACATTGTGTGTGTGTGTGTGTGTGTGTGTGTGTACATATGTATATACATACAGTTCATACATACATACACACAAGCACGCATGCATACATTAAATATATACATAAATATCGGATACATTTTTATATCAATCCGTGAACGCGATTGCCACAACATTGTGAATGGAAGAGTAAGTTGAGCAAGTAAGATAATAGTATGGGGAGGGGTTCTTGTTGTACTCTGCTCTTCCAAATCCTACCCTGAGCCACCCAAGGAGTGGTTTGTGAAATGGTCCTCAATATTTGTTAGATGAGAACGCTTAGACCATCATTTCCCAACCTTTTCCTACCCTAAGGGCACTCCCTATAATCAGGTCTAAGGAGTCCAGCACTCCCTAATCAATATCCTATCACTAGAAGGATCAACGAAAGCGCACGTACTGTATGCATAGCTTCCCACCACCCCATATCGTTGATCTTAGCACCCCAGGTTATGAAGCGCTGTTCTGGACTGACTCTAGTGATGGTCATCGACCTTTAGTTAATTGCAGGATGCAATGAAAAACCCAACATCCGCCTTATCTCTGTGTGTGTGTGTGTGTGTGTGTGTGTGTGTGTGTGTGTGTGTGTGTGTGTGTGTGTGTGCACCCGTGCGTATGTGTCACATGCTCTCATGACATGAGGTACGTTCACGTGAGGTCATAACTTCACGTATCATCATATGAGACCAAATATTCACGTGTCTGCTTATCTAGTGTGATTTGTCTCAGTCGGTTGGTTTTTCCTTCAAACAAAACGATAAAAAAATTCGGGGGTATTTTTTTTTTAGTAAGACGTAAATTTACCCTGGACTGATTGAAAATGTGGAAAAGGAAGACATGGGTCTAGTACCGAGTTCATTTCGGTCAGGAATAAACTCGGAGCTAAACCTGTGTCCTTTTCTTTTTCCACCTTTCCCAATCTTCTCAGACCCTTGCACCCTCTGTAACCAGGTCTAAACAGTCCACCACCCCCTTATATCTTATTACTAGAAAGACAAACAAAAGTGTATGTATGCATCGTTTCTCAGTAACCCTTGTAATTGACCTCAGCAATCCCAGATTGGGAATCACTGGGCCGCTTGACCGTATCAGTGTTTCTGTCAAGGTGGTCATGGAGGAACGTTGTGGGAAAGATAACAGAGGAGAGAAAAGGTTGACGGACGCGTGGGAGACAATGTCCGGGAGGAGATGTCCTCCTGTTTTCTCACAAGCTCCCCAGATGTCGCCAAATTGTGACAAACTTGACGAAAAGGTGCACCGGAGGATTCTATACACGTATGATGAATAATGAGGAGCGGGGGAAACGGGCATGAATTATTTCTCTATCAGCTCTGCCTTTTTATTTTTTTTCTTCAATTTTTTAGCATAAGGAGAGCTGACAACCAGAAATTACTCTCCTATTTCTCCTCCTCTTCCTCTTCTTTCTCCTCCTCCTCCTCCTCCTCTTTCTCCTCCTCCTCCTCCTCTTTCTCCTTCTCCTCCGTATCCTTTCCTTCCTCCTCCTCCTACTCCTGCTCCATTGCTCCTCCTCCTCCTCCAACTCTTCCTCCTCCTGCTAACATTTCTTCTCGGATTTCCTATTGTTATTATTTTTACTATTATTATTATTTTTACTATTATTATTATTATTATTATTATTATTATTATTATTATTATTATTATTATTATTATTATTATTATTATTATTATTATTATTATTATTATTATCACTACTACTACTATTATTATTATTATTATTATTATTATTATTATTATTATTATTATTATTATTATTATTATTATTATTATTATTATTATTATTATTATTATTATTATTATTATCATTATCATTATTATTATTATCTTTATTATTGCAGTATTTTTATCATCATTATTGTAATTATAAACACAACTAGTTTACGAAGGTAAGGCAAACCTTTAGGCCCAGAACGAGGCCGGATGCTGAATAAGAAAAGATGATAAATATATAATTAAAGAAATGACTAAATTCATAGAAAAATAAATTACTAGTGTATATAATTGAATAAGTAAATAGCAACATAGATAATAAGTGAACATTTATGTTATATGGATGTACAAATAGATAAATAGATAAATAAGTAGATTGTATTATGCACAATTGATAAACCATGAACTAAAAAGCATCACTATTTTCACTTTTCTTTTCAATATTTGGTTATGATTTTAGTAGCTTGTCGCTGTACCCTTTCCCCCCATCTGGTACGGCCTCAAACAGAAGCTTTGGACACATTTGTGACGTCTGCCCCTTGCACGTGACTCGCGCCTTTTTCCTAATTGTGTTTCATATTGTTTCACCCTTTGCTTTCGTTCTTTGATGTGACCGCCAAGGAGCCAACTCAGCAAGTATGTTCTTCTTCTTCTTCTTCCTGTTTCCTCTGGAGCGTTGATCCACGGACCTAGTAGATTTGTTTAGACGTATGGAAAGAGTCCCTAGTAGCGGCGATGTAATTCAAATAATATAGAGTCCCTAGTTGCAGCGATGTAATTCAAATAACATAGAGTCCCTAGTAGCAGCGATGTAATTAAAATAATATCGATTCCCTAGTAGTAGCGATGTAATTCAAATAATATAGAGTCCCTAGTAGCATCGATGTAATTCACATAATATAGAAAGAGTCCCTAGTAGTAGCGATGTAATTCAAACAATCAACCCGGTCGTCGCGAGCTTCGAACCGAGGCTTGAGCGGGAGCGGCCGGGATTCACGCTAAAATGGATCTCAGTTCGAAGCTCGCGGCGACCAGGTTGATCATTTCCTCGAAGTACTGTATGTAGAAAAAGAAATCGAACTCTTGAATTGTAACTATTCATCTCCCGACCCTCGTTGTTTTGTAGTGCAAATAACCACAAGGTGATCAGAATATACTATAAAATGGCCAACTATTATAATAATAGCGGCAAGATTTTTGTGTGATCCGGGTGTTCATGTAACATGGTATATGTGGCAACACTGTGAGATCGCAGACTTGGATAAATATCGATTGAAAAAGGTTACAGGGCAATCTGTTCATTTCATATTTATATATTTGAAACCTCCTTCACCTCCTCCTCCTCCTCCTTCGCCCCTTCCTCCTCCTGCTTCTCCTCCTCCTGTACATCTTCGTTCTTCTCTACATCCTTGTCCTCTTCTTCCTCTTCCTCCTCCTCTTCTCCTCGCGCCAATCCACATCGCCCATGGACAGATGGATCACGCAATGTTGCCAAATGTACATTGATGACTTGTTCATCAATTTCCATGCCATCACCCCGTGGTCTTCCCAATGCTAAATTCTCGTTGTTGTTTATATTCTGATCCTCTTCAGCGTTATTGATGGACGTCATCTTTCCTTGGCTTGTAAAAGCTACCCAACCTTTGTAGGTGGTAGATGGTTGTATTTTTAGGTATCCGCAACGCACATGGGATCCTAAGGATCGTGTCACACGTATCGACTTTTCGCCGTGCGCCGTCCACGACACGACGTCGTGCTCTCAAATAACCATGAATGTCTATGGACGCTTTCACACGTGGTCGTGACGGCGCACGGCGAAAAGTCGTTAGGTGCGAAACAAGTTTAAGGTTGCTCAGCTTTTGTAATTTGTTTGTATGACTTAGCAGACTTGCGTGCACTGTGGACGTGTAGTTGCGGTAAGAAGCTCTTAGACTGTACTGTATATACATAAAAACTACGTCCCCCGTAGTAGTTGTGTATTCAGAAATTTACTTTATACCATTCCTAGTAGCAATTCTTATTAAGTTTGTAATAGAAAGTGGAGGGAAAACCATTTTTTTTTTTTTTACTTTGGTCAATCAAGCGATTATGGAGCACGTAGTCTAATAAACAATCATGTTCTATTTTCAACACTTGAATAATTACCATCTTGTATTTTGTGTCATTTTGGAATCACCGGTAACGGTAAATAACAAATAACATGAGAAAATGTTAAGGTTCACCGTGGAAAGCGTATAGAATAGAATGTTCATATCAGAAATTAAAGAGGGTAACGATTCCAAAATGTGGGGAAGAGGTGACAACACGATCTTATAACCAAAGACGAGGTAAAATAAGATCAATAAACAAAGTCGTCAAATAACAAAATAACTGTCAGATTTTCCCATCGGGTGGAGACAATATAGGTTCATTCCTATACTTGCCCCTGGGAGCATAAGACACTGCTCTAAATTAAATGAAAATATTTTGGAGCTCACAAAAACAAATTGAGGACTATGGAGTACTTAGCTCAGACCACCCGCTTTCGCGGGATAGGTTTATGTGGGAAAAGAAGAAAAGTCTGTAGGAAAACGGAATATAGAAGGGGGGGCTGTGTCGCTGTTCAGGAGAACAAAATATACAGATGATGTCGCCGAGGGTTGAGAGAATGATGAGTTCTGTGGCCTCATAAAGACTGGTTATCTCTACTTCCGTCTCACGGCTGGCCGGTGGTTGAGAGTTTCTGTGGCCTTAAGTGTATATCTTGCCCATCATTCCCCGGCACGTCGGAGGTTGAGAGAATAAAGTGTTTCGTGCCCTCACGAAGACTGTATGTCTCTCCCCCGGACCGCGGACCCCCGGCTCTCGACCCCCGGATCCCCGGACCCACAGAACCCCGGACCCACGGAACCCCGGCCCACGTCCCCCGGTCCTTGGACCCACGGACCCACAGAACCCCGGACCCTGGACCTCGAACCCCCGGCTCCCCCGGACCCACAGAACCCCGGCCCATGTTCCCCGGACCCTGGACCCCGGACCTCGGACCCCTAGACCCACATTCCCCGGTCTCCCGGACCTCGGACCCCCGGCTACCTCGGACCTCAGACCCCCGGCTCCCCCGGACCCCCGGCTCCCCCGGACCTCGGCCCAGGCCCTCTTCCTGTCCAGGAATCACTTAGCTACTAAGTCCAAAAGTAGAAAACTCGATGTCAAGTGGAGAATCTGATCGCTCTTGTGTCATCTTTTGTGGTCATCTGTGGAACAGCGACCTGGTTTGATGAATTTAATTCAACTTTCGGAACGAACTAGTGTATCAGATGTGGTTGGTCTCGTTGTTTTAGATTTCCTGGATTTCACATTCGAGGGAAAATATCAATTTGTGAATCGTTGCGTGCAATTATGTGACGGTGATTTGCTGTGTCACTTGTTGCATGGGTGGCATTTTCCCATTTTTTGTCTCGATTTTTTCTTTTTCTTTTTTTATCTGACTTCGTTAACGTTCTCTTTATCGCAATGACGTGTTGTCGTTTCGTAAAAGTTGGCGTTGTTTATGTCGTCTCTACTTCGGAAACTACAGCTTCGAAAGATTCCTTTTCGCGTCGTCATTTTTCCTTTTGTGTCTTTCCAGTTCCTATTTATCTATTCTTTTTTTATCTATTTATTTGTTTATTTATTTTGTAAAGTCCAGCATGTGTGTAACCTAGTTGTCATGGTTACTTTCGATTGTTTTGTCGTATTTGGCAAACGTACATTTCTTTATCCACGTCGACATCGTCAATAAACCCTATTATTGCGTTTCGATACCACATCGTTTATAGAGAATCTCCTCAATTAGAGCAAAAACACAAAATAGGTCACTTGGCTCTAAGGAACCCCATCCACGCTACGATCTGATCGAATCCGGCTAGATTGGATCGTGTATGGGCTGATTTTACCTTGCCCGACCCACACACACGATCGAATTCGGTCGAATCCAACTAGATCTGTCTTGCGGCCTGAAGACCAGATTGTACCGTGAATGAGGAACGGTCGTCAGTCCATCGTTCTCTGAACGGCCAGATTTGATCAAACTTCTTAATTCCCAGCGTTAATCAGAGCGTTTATATCCCAGCCAATTTAGAGCAGGATGTGGAGTCGCTGACTTGGGAGTAGGAGGCGTTATACCGTCGTCTTATACTCCCATCCACTCCCCTTAGACGCAATCTGCCATCAAGAAATATATGCAATAAAAAATATCTTTAGGAAGATTCTCACTGTGACACTAAGAAAAATTTCAAATCAGGAGACGCTAAGAAATATATTCAAGACATTTATGGGAACAGATTTATCCTCGATACGATAATTTGTGAATAATAAATGTTTTTGTATAAAACATATACGGACACGTATAATGTAATTCGGTGTTTATGGAGACTTTCTTTGCACTGAGGAATCCTTAAGGTCGTCACCCAGTAACCTTTGTGCTACATTGGAAATATGTTTACAAAGAAAACCTCAATTTCGGGAAGTAAATGAGATTTGATATTACCACAGAAAACGTGCATGACGTCATGTCGTTTTGTCTCAAGTAGGTGACGTCACATATTTGTTTATTTGTTTTATTATTTGATTATCTATTTATTTGTTTATTTATTTTTGTTCTACGCTGGCGTGCTCTATCAGACGTGTGGAACGGTGTTCGAGTTGTAGTTGAAGGAAACAAAAGACAATCGACCCCGAACACGTACGATTGGATGATGTGATACTTGTTTCCAATTATTTGTCAATCCATTTGACAATTTTTCGATGCAGTCCTGCTGTAGCTTCCTTTTGTTGCGTTTTCTGACTGCAGCACGATTCGAACCAAAGTTTGTGACGCTTCTTGCTACGATAAGGGTTTTAATCGTCTTTATTTTTTGAGAAAAGTTTTACCAATTTCGTTCATCAAAACCCTCGTGGTTGTAGATCAGTCCAAATATCTAGGTTGTTATCTATTTATTTATTTATTTGTTAATTTGTTTATTATTTTATTTGTGGTGTGTAATTTGTTTCACGTCTACTTCCAACAACAAAATCATAATTTTTCTAAACCCATTTTCTATTTTAGTCCGTGGCTGTTCACGTTTTCTTTCTTTAGTTCTTCGCGTTAATCTCTTCTGCTATTCGTTCATTAAGGATTATTTTTCATTTAGTAAGTATATTATATTTAGAATACAATATTCCTCTCTATTTTTTTATAAAAAAAATTCTTTCAAGTATATAAATTTATTTTTCTCTTTCCTCGTGCATCTTTTCATGTTTCCTAAGTAATTTTCGTTCTGCAAACGAATTTATCGACGGACCTCGCTAGTCTCTGCCCTCGCTTTATTCTTCCCCCACCTTCACTAATCTTATCGAGATCAGCGGCTGCCCCATCCACCAATGAGGTATTCTGGTTATTATGCAGGTCATCCGCGAGGGGACTTACATGCAAAACGCCTGTTAACATATGTCCCTGTACCATCCCGCCAACGGAGTTCAAATCCATTCATTTGGCGTCGACTTGGGTGTCACATCGCAAACGTATATTTCGTCTTCGTCTTCGTCTTCGTTTTCGTTGTTGTGGGATATGGCGAATGCAAATCACCCTTCTCCGTTTAGGGTTGAATTGAGTTGTTTATTTCATATGCAGGAATATTCCAGAGAGGAAGTATAGAATGCAGATACAGAAAATGTATCAAGTCAATGGGGTCTGTTTGCCAGGCAACCTACATACTGGAATTGTTCGTACATTCCCCACTGGGGGAAAATATCACCGAAACATAAATCAAATAAAAATTAAAGGAAAGGCATTCAAGTAAACAGTTCTGGGGGTTTTGGTGAACTCAGGTAAGATGTAATTTAAGTAACACTGTCTGAAGAAGAACTGGTCATTTCACCAAGGAAATCAAACGACATGACGTCATGACGACTCTGTTTTGAGTTACGACGTTGAGACAAAATGAATATATACAAAGTAGAATCAATCGACAGACGTATGCAACTCGTTAATTTCTTTTCCAAAATGAAATGGCCTGTTCTTGTTTAGATCTTGCATAGCGCCATTTTCCCTAAGGATAATAGTAACGACGCTTAAAAATATATATATCTCATACTGTGAAAGTAGTAAACACATTAGTAACCAGTAGTATATTACAGCTGATAATGATAATAAAAATATACACCTGATAATGGTAAAGATTATTATGCTAATGATTTAGTTCATTTCAACGGAAATGTGTACAGTTTCCTCCAGTTCTAACTATACATTAGTGGATATGGCGTAGAGTATTTTCGAAAGGCTTTTAAATTTGGGATTGAGGACTGTAACGAATTTTTGTGACTATAAAAGTACTGTAGTACTTAGAAATGAACCGAATACTTTAGAGTAGAATACTATATATAATTGAATACAGGTAGAGCCATTTGTATGTAGTAAATATGATGACGCATTAGGTATTTATCGCTAGCATGTTACTTGCTTTTGGTATTTCATTTGAGTAGAAACGACTTCAGTTACGATCTTTTTTGTTTTTCAAAAATTTTTCCAAATCTCAAATTACTCTTGCTTCATATAGTTAGAAGCTGAATGACGAACTAAGAGAAGTTAAACCTAGAATACGAATGTTAGACACATTATTGAGATGTTCTTACGGAAGTCTAGAATAATATAACCGAAGTCGTTTGTACTCAGACGAAGTAGCGAAAGCAATAGCATGTTAGCCTAGCGTGGCGTGGCGCCACCTTAAATGGTATTGATGCTTCGTGTGGAATTTGAAACAACTCTATTGATATGTCTTTGCCCTGAAGAAATCGTGATTGATCATCGATTAGATATAGTGGTTGGGTTTGTGATATGTACATTTTTTATCTACAGTATTTTGCTCGGTTTTGTGTTATTCAAAACCACGTTTAATCAAGCTATAGTTTTTTTTTATTATTAATCTAGTTGTGAAAGAATAAGTATGGAGATGGAGACTTTTGTAAGCTAAGTTTATAGTCTATAGTGACTTAATCTATCGCAACAGATCTAACTAAAGTGCCCCTACACTTAACGTGATCCATCTCTGTAAATATACTTTATGTAAATTATATATATTTACAACAATCATCTTGTATATTCCATTTTCAAAAACCCATAATAATCACATAAGTAATTTTACTTATCACCTTGGTGTGGGCTAGGTTGAGAATGATGTACATAGGCACTTAATTCATGTTTCTTTGGAGGAACAATACAGTATCGGTACAGACCATCACATTTTTAAATTCAAAACTGAAAATCATATATCTGACGGATTGACCTAATTCGATTGGCTAGGAGTATAGAACGATAAGCACAAAAACACAGCATTGTGCAAACGTTTTCACCCTTATCCCAGAAGGGATGGGGGTAATTGTGAACATCTCCACTAGATATTCACATTGAACAAAAAGCATATGCCTACTTCAAGAACGTATTTGTCCCACGTGTTTTCAGTAAGAGGCTTAGGCTAGTTATTTCCTTGAGCCTGAGACTCCCTCAGATCGAGTTTGTCTTCGGCATTCCAGACATCATATTGATGTTTATGATTTTTTTTTTTTTTTTTTTTTTTTTTTTTTTTTTTTTTTGTCGTCGTAACATCGTGTGTTGATGTTTATTAAGCATCTGTGACTTTAACCGTTGTCTCTTTCTATCGCAGGAATGAGCTATCCGACCAACGCGAATCACTTCGACAGACGGACCGCGAGAAGAGCACCATCATTGAACAGCTGACAGAGCAGAATCAGCGTTTGACCTCGCAACTAAAAGATGTAAGTACATCCAGGAGAAAGGGAAAGGTCGGGGCACATTGAGGAACAGTTTGGGTGGGGATAGGTATTGGGTGATATATATATATATAATTAGTACACTCAAGAGAAAGAAAAAGGTCGAGACATATTGAGAAACAGTTTAGATGGGGATAGGCATTGGGTGATATATATTTTATATTTATATAATTAGTACACGCAGACATTCACGGGAGGGAGAGAAAGGTCGGGGCACATTGAGGAACAATTTGGATGGGAATAGGCATTGGGTGACATACATTTTTGTATATTTATATAATTACTTCACCCAGACATGCACGGGAGAGAGAGGGAAAGATCGGGGCACATTGAAGAACAGTTTAGATGGTGATAGGCATTGGGTGATATACTTTTTTTTTTATATATTTATATAATAAGTACACCCAGACTGGCACGGGAGAGAGGACAAAAATTTCCGAAGTTGTTGAAATATATTTTTTTAAATTCAAATTCCATAATCGAAACCGCGACGAAAGTTGTTTTATATCTCTCGAAACGAAATCACTATAGTGTCAGTGCTCATTGCTGGTTGCTTTAAGAGAAAATTAGATAACTTTATGGATAAGGATTACAGGTGATAAGGGACATGGAACTTCCTAATGTAGGCCTTATGGTCTCCTGCAGTCTCCCTCCATTATGTTATTTTGTTTTACCACAGGCGCAGCGACATGAGGAACAGCTCAACCAGCAGCTTCAGGCGCTGCGGGACCAATTCAATGTCCGGAAGTCCAACATGAGTGAACATGTCACGACGTTGGAGATGCTCAGAGAAGAGGTGAGTTCCGTATGGGGTCTGGAAGAGGGAAGGGGGAGGGTGGTCGTGAATGAAGACTGGCACCGAAGGATCGTGAGTGTCAGGGGGTCGGAAGGATTTCTTCTTCTTCTTCTTTCTTCTTTTTTTTTCCTACATCTTCTTCTTTTTCTTGTTCTTCGTCTTCTATTTCTTCTTTTTTCTTCTTCTTTTTCCTCTCCTTCTCCTCCTCTTCCTCCTCCTCCTCCTCCTTCTTCTTCTTCTTCTTCTTCTTCTTTTTCTTCTACCTCTTCTCCTCCTCTTTCTTCTTCCCCTCCCCCTCCTTCTCCTCCTTTTTTCTTCTTCTTCTTCTTCTTCTTCCACCTCTTCTCCTCCTCTTCCTTCTTCTTCATCTTCCCCTCCTCCTTCTTCTTCTTCTTCTTCTTTTTTGAGGTTTGCGACACTCTTACCCACCTGGACCTCAACCTTGCGGTGTACCAACTTACTTGGCGAAGGAGACACCATGATCAAGGACAAAAATGACTGAAGGACTTTTGGTGGGGGAATTGAATTGGATTGAAAAAAAGCTTGCAAGGGTATGAAACAGGTGGACGAAGGAGGTCTGGGAATGAAAGAAGGGAGGAGAATGGACCAGAAGAGTCTGGGAAAGAGAATTTGGATAAAAAAAATATTAAAACAGATTAGGACCAGAGGATTAAAGTGGATGTGAAGGGCGGTGAGGAACGTGTTATGCATCAGGAATGTAACAAAAGTAGCTAGGGCTGGGTAGTTTAGTTGTTACTTGATCAATGCGCGTACACGGACACACAAACACACACACACACACACACACACACACACACACACACACACACACACACGAGTCGATGGCGCAGTGATAACGTTCGGCGGTCCGGGTTTGAATCTCGCCCAGGGCTGAAATAATTTCATTATCGATGCGCTGCGAGACGTTACTCCAATTCTCCTAGGCCGGGAGTTGGATGTGTGTGTGTGCGTGTAAGGTCACAGCATTACCCATAGATCGGTTGTATATGAGCTCTGAGCTCTCTTCCGGGAGGGTAATAGCAGTCGATCACGAGTCCAACACGTGATCCAAGACCATGGTGAACCATAGTGAATCACACACACACACACACACACACACACACACACACACACACACACACACACACACACACACACACACACACTAAAACACCGGTACTCACTCGCGCACTCATTTTGCGATACTTCATTCGATCTACGAATACATTCATGTTAATTGTCTTGTCTTCGCTTGTCTTCCCCTACAGATCACTCTCCTCACGGACAAGAAATGCGAACTCGAAAGAAGGATCGACAACTTGGTTGGAGAGCGAGAGGGTCTCAGCGTTAACCTCGACGAATCTTCAGACAGAATCCTCATGCTCGAGAAACAGTCTCGTGAACAGGAGGCAATGGTGAGACTACACATATATACATATATACATATATATATATATATATATATATATATATATATATATATATACATATACATATGCTGTTACATTGTGACAAGTTGATGAAGGTGCAAAAAAGAAGTCACGGGTCTAGTTCCGAGTTTCTGAGTTTATTCCTCACCGGTTTCGCTGTATGTTTCTTCAGAGGAATGTGGCTTCTTTTTCCACCTTCATCATGTATTCATATATAATTCATATACAACATGTTCGTGAACTTCACTGACAAACTTTAGAAATACAATTTCCATCGAAAAACAAAACCACAATATTCTATCGTGACATGCAAAATGTTTTGAGAATAGCTTGGTAGCCCAAGTCAGTACACTTTGTAGCCAGCCGAACACCGACACCCCCGTCCCGTCCCTTCCCTTAGGAAACCATTAGTATTACCACTATCATCGTAGTTTCCTCACACACACTATCTTGACCACGCCTAAACCTCTTGAACCACGCTGAAAGCGCTTATTGACAATAACCGATTTTCACGTCACTATCCCTCATTTTCTAATAGACCATTCTTCACTTCCCCCAAAACACGATTCTGCGAAAATAGGTATTCTTTTCTAGATATTCATATTCACATACTATCACCACCCACTATCCCCCTCACAGCCCACACACTATTCTTACCAATGACTACTCACCAATCATTAAACTCGGTTTTTTTTGTTTGTGTGCCCTGACAGCTTCGCCTCAACCAACGCGACCTCGACGATCTCCGCCACACGAATCTGTCCCTCATCGACCGACTCGAAGCCGTGAGCAGAAACTCTTCCTCGCCATCCATGGGCAACCTCTCGCTCATGAACGAGATGGACATGTCCGACCATGAAGGTGAGCCTTCGAGGTAGACCTCGACCCGCTGTACCGCCAGGGTCTCGTGCAATGTGTGGCCTCCAGGTCTCGTACCATCAAGGGCGTTCTGGGTCTCGATGAAATTCACGTACTTGTGGATTCAAGACTCGATGAAATTGAGACCGCGTACCACTACGCCATGCGAATATCGTCGAGGGAATTTGTCAGTTCCTTTTGTACGATCGTCATGGCGTAGTGGTTAGCGTCTTTGCCTTGTAACTCCTACCTACATCGCCACCACTGCACGTGCCACCTGCGGGTTACAGCCTGTATTTAAGCTATTTTATTTCATAAGTGTGTAGACTAAACTTAATCCCATTTTATATGTTTATACATATAACATATATGTAGACTGATATCTAGTTTGTATTCAGGATTGTTGTTGTATTTCCTGAATTTTATCAGTAATATTAGTCCGTAGTTAGAACTAATACCCAGTAACCTTTCTAGATGCATTTGTTAGCCCTTTATTATAATTGAATTTATACTTATTTTAATATTTTAAGTCTGATTTAACCTATAACCTATTTTACATACCTGTTGTTCCTAGCAGTCAGGTTTAGAAAATATTTTAGTGCTAGTAGATAACTATTTCCATGTTGTTCATGGACATTGTAGAAGATATCTAATTTTGTATTAGTCTTACCCATTTCCATACAATTTTCGTTACCCAAGTTCCTTGACATATTTCAAATGTTTTTCTTCTTATATATATTTTTTTATAGATTTAAGTTATATTTACCAATAAAGTGTCATATGGTTGTTTTAGTGTATGTAGATAGTAGAGAAAATATCTATTGAATATTTTATGCATTCTACATAAAACTTTAGATTTTTGTAGTATAAAGTTGAATACGTGTATGTATAATTTATAGCAATATGATAATTCTCAGGGATGGGAAATATATCAATTCCTTGTTTTGCGGTTGGGAAGGGTAATGTGGGACTTGTATTCTAAAAAAATATATATATTTTATGCAAATTAAATGTCAATAATCCCTCCACAAAAAAAAAATGTACTTTAGTTTGTTCGTTTAACTAACGTGCGATCTTCTTTTGTTTTTTGTCCCGTTCCTGACAATGATCCTCCGTCGACCGCCATCTTGATTACATCGTCCTCTCCACTCACATCTCTCCTCCACCGTAACCTCAACTCTTCAACTCCCTAACCTCAACTCATCAACTCCCTCCTGTGACTCCGTCTATTTCTTTTTTCCATTTTCTGTTTTCTTATTACCATCGTCCATCTCCGTTCTTGACGTCACTGTCGTTGTTTGTCAACTTTCTTCATCACAAATGGTCATTGTTGTCATTATCACTATCATCATTACCACCATTGATTTCATCACCATCATCACCATCATTATCATCATCAATACCTCCACCAACATCATTATCTTTATCATCATTATCATCATCATTATTATGATCATCTATTCGCTGCCATCACCATTATGCTCACCGCATCTACAATAATAATGATAACATAATTAAAATGCTGCAATTTGCTAATTACATCTATTAAACAAAATTATCATTATCATCTTCATGAACATCATTACTACCTGTCATCACTACCCTACCGCCTCCACATGACGTCACTAACTTCCAATCATCATCTTTCAATCTTTCCATGAACGCCATCATCACTTCCTTCTTTATCTGATCATCATTATGGTCACTTTCCACACCATTACCATCGTCGTCTCCGTTTTCTAAATCTCCTCCATCTTCATCAACTCCTCCTCCACATCCACCATCTTTTCTTCCTCCCCAAACCAACTCCATCTTTTCCTTTTCATCCACCTCCATCATCTTTTCCTTTTGACCTACCTCCACCTCCTGGTTGTCCTTCCACATCATCCTCTTCACCACAACAGTATCCCGTCCACAGTCTCACCCAAGCCTTCAGGAAGATTTACTCGAACTCGACGAAGATATCGAATGTGATGACCCGATTCTTCTGCCGAACTCAGAGACCAGCTCGCTCAAAGAGGTGAGTAAAAGCTCTTAATGTATCAGACAGCAAAGATCCAACAACTATAGTCACCCCTTAATTACATACAAAAAAAGTTCCTAGATATTTGTGATTTATTTTCTTTCTTTTATGTGATTAAAGGGTGACTATAAATTGCATCCTCGCTGTCTGCTATAGCTTGGCTATTCTTTCAACATTCTTTGTTGAGTTCAAATCCATGAACGCACTACAACATCTATAGTCTGCACTGAAACTTGATAAGCGCTCACTACCTCGAAGTAGAAAAGTTGGATAGAATTTGTAAGAATACATTTGATGAAAAGTAAAGGGTAAATCTACACTTCAACAGTACTGAGAAATATCAAGTTTGAGGGAACAGACTATAGTGGTTTTTCAATTGTTTTTTCAATCCACGCATTATTAACACGTTTCCGCAGTTTCGCACACACTATCACAATATATGTGGTCCTACGCTCACAGAATAAATATTGAAATACAAAATTATACTTCTTTGTTTTATTTGCGTGTGTCAGAGTTGGTACATGATGTGTGAAAACTGTTTGAATCATCTTATCGTCGCCCTCATAAAGAAATCGCCTAAGTCATTCTTCCGACGATTTTTGGATTTTTGCCTAAATCAAGTCAATTCATAAAACAGAAATAAGAGGATTTTATTTTTATTTCCCGAAACGTTGGAAAAATGAATTAGGCACTGTTCGTGTTGCTGTTCTATAGGAACAAATGAACGTCTTGTTTATGAAAGTATAAGGGTATTAATTCCGTTTTCTTCGGTATAGATTTCTGTTAAGATCATGTAGGTGTCCAACGCGACGCACTGGGCTTTGAATCCGTGCTTTTCCTCTGGCGATACTAGAGCAGTAGTTTTCAACCTTTTGCACTCTATCCATCCCCGTTCATGAATTCCCAACATTCAAATAGCTCCCCTTCATTTTTCTCCCAAATCCTATCAGGCCAAAAAAAGTTAAAAAATAATAACAAAATGTTGATAAACCCTTTTGCTTTATTTCAAAATTGACAATCAGAATTATCTTATATTTGATCGATTTTTTTTTTATTCAGGTTCCTTATACAAAAAATGTGTATTTTGCAACAGCAACCCATAATCTCCCTCCCTAAGTTTTTCCCCATGGCTCCCTTGGGAGTCCCCCATGGTCCCCTAGCTTGAGAACCAGTACACTAGAACTATTGCTAGTTATTCCGAATTAGTTTTAGGTTATTCACATTCAGTTAGACTTGTAGTTGTGTTTCATAAACAGCGTATCATAAGTACAGAGTATCCCTAGTCTGGGCACATAGAAATGGCATCCTCTTTCACCAGATCTTAGCTCCCTTGACTTCTCATTCTGGGATATGCTAAGGGAGAAGGTGTATATACATACATATACCAAAGGCTTTTTTCCCCTTACAAGGGAGGTAGCCAAAAAATAAAGTCATAAAATCTACTCCCACCTATTCCGCCTCCACATACTCCACTCCCACTCATCCCCTTCCTCTTATCTTGGCTCCTCCTGGATGACGGGTCATCCCTGCATCTCGTCCACTGCCCTGGGTCAGAAGCAGTGTGAAAATTTAAAAGATATGAGTGACATGATGGAATGCCTTTAGTGTCCAGACTATATGACCACCCTGAACTATAACATACCCCATCAGACAAATAATTTTTATGACAGTCTGATTGATGTCGCTGTTCACTAGCGAATTTCTCATACCTCATCAAAGTTTCCTAGTCCTCCGCTTGTAAAGTTTTGTCTTTACCCAAGGCTTACTTTCTTAATTTGGTTAAGTTTCTCATTGCCACCAGCGTCGTTGTAGTCGCATTCTTAGTTCTCAGCGAAATCAGACTTAGTCTTCAAAAAAGAAATAGAGCTTATTTATATCGCCTACCAAGAATGTTCTGAGAACAAGTGTAGCTTTTGGTGTACAGAATATTCTATTGTTTCGTTTTATTCTGAACGTGCAGGGAAGTTTGTCTTTGTACTATGAAGTTAAATGAGAATCACAGAGTGTTTGTGCTTGTGTTGCGCGTGCGTTCTAGTATTTGCTTGTGCGCATTCGAGAATGAACGGAAAGTGTTGTTGATATGATTATTTTTAGACTCTGGTAGTTTTCTTCCGCCAGCAATAGTTCCTGTAATGTAGGCGCTATTAATTTCACTTTTATGACACCATGACCACATAAGCTATCAATTTTCATGTCATTATTTTTGTTGCGTCGTGTGATAGATTCCACCATTTCACTTTTGTTTCATGTGTGCACAACCACGGCTTTCGTGATAGTCATGAACATTTTTATTATATTACAAGATTTTTTGTGAAATTATTCACATTTGCACTGATCACGCTTATATGGCTACGGGGTGTTTTTTTTTTAATCAGTAGCCACAGTTTTGCCGCCAATACACAAACTTCTTTAGCACGATCCATTCGTGAATTGACCCTGTTGAACCCCTTTGGCCCAGATTTGTCTATCTGAATTAACTCGCCTGGTTTAAACAAGGCCAATTAAAAAAAAATATCGTCTTCAGGTCAAAGGGTCAAGAAATGAATTGCGGACGCCATGGTCCGCGAGTCGTCTGTACAAAGTCGTCGCGGGCCATGGCGTCTGCTAAAGAAAAAAAAAAAAAAAAAAAAAAAATCTGCTATGCTGCCACTTGGTCACGCTTCAGCGGCTAATTGTCTTTCTCTTTCTTTTAAGGGCTTCCCGTCAGTAAGTGAACACCGCAACGCACATCTCAGCTCGCTCATAATTTATGTTTAGACCCCCCCCCACCCTTCGTCTCGTCCCTCTCCCCTATCTCCCTGTCCCTCCTTTGGCTGTTTCACATTTGCACGCACGCATATGTAGTACCTGCCCCCCCCCCCTCCCGCCCTTACTTATGTCCTGTTACTGTATCGTAATACTCCTGCTGATATCTGTTTATAATTCTGTTTTTGGTTGCTTTTGGTGTTTCTTGTTAATATTATGCATAGCCATAATCAGACTGTTTATTATTTCCAATTTCTGTATTTTCCTCTCTGCTCTTGTTGATACTATCATTTATCGTTTGTTTTTTTCCTGCAGCATGCATTATCCCTGAAATATGTAATATATCTCTAGACTTCATATAACGCATCCCCTTTCTCTTATGTTTTTCTTAAATTTTCTTTACTTTTTCTTTTTTACATTTGTTATTATTTCTTCTAACCGTATCATTCTTTCTTTTCTGAATTTTTATTTCTCATACCTCTACTCCTTCTCTCCCCTCTTTTCAACAGTCACGTAGAAGCTACTTAGCCCTTCCTTTTGTTGTGATGCTTAAACTACTAATTAGCTTTTCTTAATTGCGTTATAGCTTTTTTCGTTAATTGCTTGTTTGTTTTTGTATTTAATCAAGGCATCTCTGATTTGGGTCCAATATAGACCACCATGTAACCAATCTTTTCTGATTTGTTTTAATAGAATGAACGTCATATGTCGTTAACACCGTCATTCGTCTCCTTAAATATAACGTTTACTTTTACGTCATTCCTTAACGTTAACGTGATGTAAATCGCCTCCTGACGTGGTATAGGTGAGATTGCAAGATGCTTGTCGCCTGTATGTGAAAGACCTAACGTCAAATTTGTGTTGTTGTACTTTAATATCGTAGAATTCGTTTTGTCACTGATTTGGTTGGACTTAGTTCTCACAACAAGGTAAGTGTCCTGGAGTTTATTTGATAACATCACAAAAACACATATAAATCTGAAAACTTCTTAGCAAAATAGTAGTCACTGATGAGCACATATACATTTATTAAAACAAAACACATTTTAAAAAGTGTAGTCGATATGACGTCACAGGCCTCGCCTTCTTGCACTTGAACAGACTATGTAGAGTTAGAATTCAGAAACACCATTTCACTTTGTTTCCACGACAGTTACATGGGGATGATAGGTAATAGACATGGAACTGCCAAGTGTAGGCCTTATGGTCTCTTGTAGTTCCTTTCATTTTTGTGTTCTTATGTTATATCGATGCTTAAAGGTTTCTTTTTTTCCTCCTATTTGCAGCTCCGCGGTGAAGTAGTGGATGTGATTGGACAAATCCGCAATCTCAGTGAACAACTTCGTCACAAGAGACGTAACTCATTGACCTCCCTCTCGACCAACTCCTCAGATGACCTCAACCCCAATAAACTCAAGGTAAATTCGAGTATGAGATAGAGCAGGCGTTCTTAGTGCCTCAATACTCCAAGACCGTGATGAATCAAACACACACACACACACACACACACACACACACTTTCTTATCTCGTTTTAAAGGAGGCGAATCTCATTACCCTCAACTTCTTGTGTCTGGTCCTCAGGTGGGGATGTTAGCAAGTGTGATCAAAGAACTGAGGGGTCTGGTGATGGCCCAGATGAGGCGCGAAGCCCAGGGAACTTGCGCCAACTGCGGGAGAGGCAGCGAGGACAAGCTTCAGCTCGAGCAGGAGATCCACCGTGCCCTCGAGGCCGTCGACAAGCTCACCCTCGAGCTCAACGACACCAAGGAGAAGCTGAAGGCCAAGGTATGTGTCTATGCGCGTATAGGTTTCTTTTTGGCGATACACTCTCTGTTACACTTCCCCCAGCTCCTCCCTCTGATTCGGTTTTAATTTCTGTTCCTACTCCTTTCTGTCGCCTTCCTCTGGTCTCTTTGTCCCTCCTTACAACTCCTCCTTCATTTAGGAAGATATAATGTAATGGCACATTTGTAAAATGAGACTTATTAACCCACTGTCGGAGAATGATATAAGAAAGACAGAAGATCTGTATATTTCGACCACTAACTGTGGTCCTCTTCAGCAGATTGATACATAGTGTGGAGTACACGAGTAAATATAGCTAAGAGGGGTACATTTAGGGGACAGGGAAAAGGGGGACTTAATTTTCTCAGTTATTGTTAGGTAATCATTGATACATGATACTGGGATTTCTTTATTCACTTCATTAGTTGAAAAAAAAAATCAAATTACTCAATTACCTGTACTCATGAACATCATTCACTTACATATAAAAGGTTTAAGAAGGAAATAGACAAGAACTGGTTTACCAATAGAGTGGTTAACGAATGGAATAGACTCAGTAACCATGTAGTTGTTTTAAGAAACGATTAGACAACTTTATGGATGGGGATGACAGGTGGTGATGGATACGGAGCTGCCTAGTGTAGGCCTTATGGTCTCTTGCAGTCTCCTTTATTCTTATGTTCTTATGTTATGTAGTGAGTTCTGAAACAATCGTTTATTATACGAGAAGATTAAGGTGGTAGGGGATATGTAACTGCTTAGTGGGCTGTATTGTCTCTTGCAGTCTCTTCCATTCTTGTGTTCTTAAGACATCGTTCTTCATCTTTCCTCTTCCTTGCAGACGGACGAAGCTGCCGATTCCAGTCACCAGGTGATGCTGAAGGACGCTCAACTCAAGGCTGTCCAGGAGGAGCGGGACAATCTCAAGCATGACCTCAGTAACACGCACCTCGCCAAGGACGAGCTCATCAAGAAGGTCAGTACTTGTTGGGAGGCATGAGGGTGGCCTGCTGAGGGTGTAGGAAGGTGGTTATGCCTGGTGGGTTGTGCCTTCAACTTGGTCGTGAACCTGAGGCACAGTAACACAAGGCCACTCTCTTCCTTCTTCGTGTGACAAGGAAGTCTTTTCTTGCTCAGTATCATATTGATTAACCTTTTTTTTGGATCACAAGCTTTCCTAATCCGAATAAAATTGTCTGATGTTAACCAAAACAAAAACGTACACGTGCCAAAATTTACCCACTGCCCCAAAAGAGGTTAAGTGAAGTTACATTTTCATATAAGCTTATAATGAGCACTCAGACCTAGAGGCTCAAATTTCTTCTCAAATTTGTCGGTGTCAAAGGAGAGGATTCCGAGTGCGGGAGCCTAAGTCCGGGAGCAGACGAGCGACTTTGTGGCGCCACATTGCCGCGTCGGCGTGTGGCGGGGATGTGGCTTCCCATAGGTATCCATTGTTTAGAATCCGCCCTCCCGGCCTAAGAGTCCCAAGGCCGCTTCTGTAGACGTGTCCTTTTCTCCTACAGGCTTGGGACATGCGCGACAACGCCGTTGCGCGCAAGAACGCGTGTGAGATCGAGCTTGCTAGAACAAGAATCGACGTGATGCAGGTCAACTCTCAGCTTCTGGAAGCCATCCAGCAGAAGGTGGAACTCTCGCAGCAGTTGGAACAGTGGCAGGTAAGACTCAAATTATCACCTAAATCTGCCTATGTCTGCCTCTATCCTCTCTCCCTCTCTCTCTGTTTGTTTGTGTGTGTGTGTTTGTGTGTGTGTGTGTGTGTGTGTGTGTGTGTGTGTGTGTGTGTGTGTCTTTCTCTGTCTCTCTCTCTCTGTTTCTTTCTCTATCTCTTTCTATCTCAGACATACAGAGGCATCTTCTGGCGTGAAAGGGTGGCGGCGTTCACGTCCGTCGACGAACGGAAGCTCTCATGCCTTTCCTTTTCTCTCCCACCGCAGGTGGACATGCAACAGCTCCTCGACGAGCAGATGCGCCGAAAACTGAACAAGATGGAGATGGCTGCCGGGGCGTCCATGCGAGGCGCCAACAACAACAACGGCTCCGACTCTGACTCCTCTTGCAACGGCAAGACCTCTCCCCGGAAGAATTCGCGTTTCCTCTCTCTGCTGAGCCTTAGACGGTAGCTATTTAGAACCCAGACTAGCCCCACCGCCGGCTAGAGCCTGCCTCGACCAATTCGTGCTAGCCCACCCAGTTGAGGCTAGCCTCGCCTGGCCAGCACTAGCTTTAAAAAGGCTGTTCTCAGTCTCTTAAGGTCCTCACTAGTCTGAACGGGCCCGTACTAGCCTCTCCCGGGGTCGGTGGTAGCCTCGCGCGGACCGCCAGCAGCTACTTGTCGAGCACCTTGTACATTATGCACATAATACTGTCCACCAGCTCACGTCGCACCGCAGACTCCTCTCAACTCGATGTGAGGTGCACATCACCTACGGCAGCTCAGGAGCGGGACACTTCACCAACCAAAGAAGGCTGAGGTTCCAAAGGTTACTGGATATGGCAGATGAAGACCCCATCCTTCCCAGACAGGATGCCACTGCGGTTCTGCCAGAGACGGAGGTCTCCAGCCTGCCTCTCCGGTTGCCGGATCGACCGGCCGGTCAGTACCATCAAAAATCGTAAATGTGAGGAACACTGTGAAACGCGATTCTAGTGATCGTTCCCGAAGTGAATCCGCGGTCGGCAAAGCTTCTGAAGGAGGAAGGGAGAGTCGTAGCGCTCGGCCTCTTCCTTCTCCTCAGTCTCCATGTAACGCTTAGCTCACCGAGCTCACTGGACAATGGGTCAACGAATCACGACGCTCTCGCGTCAGTGGCAGTGTCTCTAAAGCGTGTCCCCCCGAAGAAGTCTCCGAAGTCGAAGAAGTCTCCGAAGTCGCTGCCAAGAAGAGTAGCAGAGACTCTGATGGCCCCACGCGCGTCCTCGACACAGCAGTGCCTTGAGGAACCCGATTGTACAAAGGAAAGAGTCCGGCTTGCGCCCTCGGGTCCTCCTCGACCGTATCAAGAGGCGCGTGACAGGGTTTCCCCGAAGACGGGAGAGCCACAAACCCAAAGCGATACATAATATATGGAGAAGAAAATATAAATATATAATTTTGTACTTGTTAATAAAGGCAGCGGTGATGTGGCAATGTGAATACATATAAATGAACATATATATATATTATATATAGCTGTGATATTGCATAGTTTGCCTGAAAGAAACAGACCGATGCTTTCTTCATCTTTCTCGAACTCTAAGTTCTGCCTACTAGTCTTAGCTCTTAGTCGCTCCCAAGTTCTTCGTCAGTCTTGACATACATGGCTCTCTTGTGACTTACATCACCCATATACCCTTTCCCCTGGGTTCCTACGACCTGCTCTTTTGTCGCACATGTGGTAGCCAGCTATGCACAGGTCCTCAATTTCTATCACGCGAAGAAGGCAGCTGTTGGAGAACTTTAGTAGCGACCTGTTTCCTTTGCACATTAAGATATGCCTCTCCATTCCCACCCTTACATTTAATCCTATATTTTCATTCCTTTATTAAATCATGTCCACACCCCCTGATGCCGTTTTCATGGCATCATCACACAGGTCTTGCTGTATTTCCTTCCAAGTTCTCATTTTACTTGGATTTTTTTCCCAGTCACAACAAGCTATTTCAAGGTTCACAATATTAAGAGGCTGAGTCTCTTCAGCTGGCTTAGTTTGTTTATTCTCAAGGATCCTCTGTTCCCCGAACTGGGCCCTCGAACTCAACTAAGAGTCCGGACGGTGTCCAGCTTGGGGTGACAGTTTAGAGTCAGGGTTCCCGCGAAGGGAACCCTGGGCGATGTATGATAGTAATAATTAACCTTTCATAGATTGTTTATGGCCTACAGCTGTGACTAGACCTGATTCCTTGTTACACCGTCTATTCCCTGTCCTTCCCACACACGATCTGCTTCGAAAACATCCTTGTTAGCCAAAGCTAATCCCAAAGAACTCTGTTGCTTTCCTCTCCCCCCCCCACATCAGAGCCGAACATCTCATAACTAACTTAATGCTAAACCTAATCTATCTCCTCACGACTCTCCAGTTAACACATCTCATTCACACTTCACAAGTTATCACTTCGCTGTTAACATAGCCAACTGGAGCACTATTTATTCACCTTGGTATCTCAGCATAAGGGCAAATGACCCCCACGGGTCGAGAGCCTCTCTTGTACATACCCACTACATCAAGCGGAGTAAATCCGTTTCAGAATGAAGATGAGCATCATTTAATTTTAATAACGTCCAGGGATCGGTTTAGGCTTTATTTCCTTCTCCCATTTTTCGTTTGGTAAACAAAAGGGTTTCATGATTAGTTGGAAGAGACTGCCGTCCAGCTCTTGGACGTCAGTTATCTTCTTGTTGACGACAAAATTTCAAAACTCTTCTGCCTTCCCGCGCTTTGCTGGGAGGTCTAGAAGTGTCGAATCTTCACTACACTTTCTTTTACTTTGCTTCTGTTAAAAGTCCACGAAAGACTCAGGTTGTTCTTACCCTTTTGTTCTTTTGTGTCTGGCAAAGATGAAACCCTAATTTCCCTCTCAGAGAACTTAATATGATCACACAAAGTGTCCTCGTCGATTCAGTTACTTAGTAGCTGTACCGATGGGTCCGCTTGCATCCAGAACTGCTGCATCAGGAGATCAGATGGCGTTCCGATGTTCCGGCATAGGAACGTGTAGAGATTATATTAAATGTTACTATGATATATTATTACTTAAGCTAAGTAGCATCGTAGATAGGTTGTGTTGATATATGATGTCTGCACTTCGGTACAAGCATTGATTCACAGCTCCCTCATCCGTCCACGCGGGGGCCCCGGAATGAGCATTACATCGTCGAAGCCCGCCAACGCTGATAAAGCTTGGCGTATCATGATGGCGTGGTTTTTCGTTTCGTTGTAAAATCATTTAAAACCGATTTACCAACGTGGTTAGTCAGAAAACCGCCGATCATAGGCGTGAGTTCGAGGTAACACGAACCTCGTGAGATCAGTCAGTTGGTGGATTTTCGAAGATGATGCTCTCTCAGGGGCCTTTGCGACTGTATGATCTTGTACCTTGTATGAATTGACATAATAAAATCCGATAATAATAATAATAAGATGTGCTTTTCATTTAACCATGCAAGAGACTTTGTCAAGGCGGTATGACCTCAATTGTCGCCTCACATACATCCATCCACAGTTACCTACCATCCACAGCCATCCACGCAGTTACACACCCACATTACCCATCCACCCGCACGCACAGTTACCCACATACACTGCTCCCACACAATTACACACCTACACAAATATGCACCCACACAATTAACCCAGAATTACTTACACACTAACACAGTTACACATCCAGAGTTACCCACCCACACAGTTACCTGCTCAGAGTCACCCACTCACCCATATTTACCCACCCACCCACACTTACCCACTCACTCACCCACATTTACCCACTCACTCACCCACATTTACCCACTCACTCACCCACACTTACCCACTCACACACTCACCCACACCCACTCATCCATCCACATACCCACCCACACACTCACCCACACCCACTCATCCACCCACGTTCCCTACCCACACTTACCCACTCACCCACGCACTCACCCACACCCACTCACCCACACTTACCCACTCACCCACACTTACCCACTCACCCACACTTACCCACCCACCCACACTTACCCATTTACCCACCCACCCACACTTACCCATTTACCCACCCACCCACACATACCCACCCACACATACCCACCTACACTTACCCACACATACCCACCTACACTTACCCACACATACCCACCCATGCAGTCACACACACACACACACACACACACACACACACACACACACACTCACCTACACACACATTCACCCACACACTCACCCACACATACCCACCCACACTTATCCACCCACCCACACTTACCCACTCACCCACACATACCCACCCATGCAGTCACACACACACACACACACACACACACACACACTCACCCACACTCACACACACACACACACACACACACACACACACACACACACGCACCCCCACACTCACCCACACATATTCACCCCCATACTCACCCACACACACACACACACACACACACACACACACACACACACACACACACACATTCACACACACACACTCTCATCCACATACTCACCCACACACACACGCACTCACCCCCACACACACGCCCACACACTCACACTCACCCACACTCACCCACACACACTCACCCGCACTCATACACATTCACGCACACTCACCTACACACTCAACCACGCACACACATTCACCCACACACTCGCACACATTCACATACACACACACTTACCCCCACACTCTCACATACACACTCACCCACACATACATATACACACTCACCCACTCACCCCCCACACACACTCACCCACCACACACTCATCACCCCCACACACATCCATACGCGCGATATGCATACACATGTACAGTACATATCCCCCCACTCGTACAAATCCTTCACTGCATCCATACTGTTTATCACCCGAGCCTGATCAAAGAGAAGACTATGTTGGCCTGATGACCTCACCTTTTCGCTGGCTGGGGTGAGCCACAGGGATGAAAGGGAAGACCTTGTGGCAGGATGCAAAAGAGATAGAAGAGCATCATCTACCACGGAAGAACCAATGAGCTCTCTTGAAGAGGTAAGTCTGTTTGACTCTCCATTTCGCCTCTTTGATGAAAGCTACCACTGTTTAGGGAGCGTTCTAGATAGATCATCAGATAGCATCATGTGATGCATTCTCTGTCCACCTGATGGACATTTTCCTGATGGACAGGGCTCAGCACAGTTCATAAGACATGACAGCAGTAAAACAACATTTGGGAGTGCTTCTTATGTTTTGCTGTTACAGTTTCATCACAAGACACAACATACACGAATACATAACACATTTCACAGGTCCATGTCTCCACTAAGGCAGATGGATGAGAACTTACATATGGGACTCGTCATATGTATAGTGTACACATAGATATATCCACATAAATGAATATGTATACGTGCGGACACCTACTTATTTCTCATAAAGCTATCCTTCCAATGACTAAAAAATACTGTTTTCATTCTTCTTGTGGCTGCTCGGAAGGGTATTTGGTGTAGCTGGACAAGGGCTTGACTTCCTCGAACAGATACAACACGAACGGCTCGATTCCTTGACGACCCCTTCAACAGGATCCACACCCGAAGTCCAGGTGAGCTTCAGGGTAAGGTCAGGTTATGAGTGATGTCTATTATCCAGATTCTTAGGTTTGAACGGGAACCTGAGGACAGCGTCACAATGTTGACTCCAGACGAGACATGGCGACAACGACCCAAGCCTGGTTTTCACAGTGGAGGAGGAACAACATATGTGGACGAACCAAGGGTAAGGGATGAACGTAATTGAGGTATTCACTGCAGATTCTTAGGTCCTTGTGGAGACAAGAGGACTACACCACGATTTTAAGGATCAAAAAGAGGGAGAAGAACGACAACAATGATGACCACGTCCACGACTACGACAACCGAGGGCTATCTTTGGCATTGGTGGAGGAATATCAGTGAAATCGACCCATAGGTAAGAGGAAATGATAAATGAGTTGTTTTATGGTTATTGTCAGATCTGACAGGGACAGGAGAACCACGTCGGGATGTCGAGGATCAGACAAGAGCTGAAGACGGAAGATCCTGATCCGCCTTCCTTCGCCAGGCGGGGACGATCCGGGGATGTACATCTGTCGACAGGGCAGTAGACAACCGATGAACCTTTATTTTCAACCTGTGGACACTCACTGGACTTGACTAGCAGGTAAGGACAAAACCTTTCTTAGGCAAGCCTCTCTTCATCAGCCTCCGCTACCTTGTGATTGGTGGACTAGCAGCCTCCGCTACCTTGTGATTGGTGGACTAGCAGCCTTTCTCTTGGCAAGACCCGTGGAAACGAAGAGTCGGGTTAAGACGAGGCACATCTGTACCAACTGCTGAAGAAGACCACGCAGACAAGGCGCATTTCGAAGTAGCCGATCTTGTTCCCAAGGACATCAGCAGTCTGCTGTTCAAACTCACTGAAGTCAAGGATAGGCCAAGTCTCAGGTATGTAGGATGTGTGTATGTGTGACTCTGTTTGCCCCCAGCGTGGTATGTCCACCATCATCTTTCAATGGCCAACGAAGAGATGGGGAGCCATGGTTTCAAGCAGCTCTGGCAGAGACCGTGGTGATGGGCTCCAGTCACTCTCGTCATCCAGCACCATCATCCACTAAGCTGAGGGGGACGAGGAGGACGAGGAGAACGATCAGGACGGCACAACAAAGACAACAACGATGACGACGACGATGACATCGAGGATGAGGAGGACGGGGACGACGGGGAAGAGGAGGACGCAGATAACGAGAACAAAGGGTAAGATATACTTGAACTTTAGCTTGAGGATGACGAAGACGAATGATACAAGGACGCAGAGGACAAAGGAGGCGAGGGCGAGGGTATCGAGGACGAAAACGAGATTAAGGCTGAGCTTGAGCTACACAAAGACCAAGTGGAGGACGAGAAGGACAAAGGCGAGGGCAAGATGGACGAGGACGAAGAGGACAAGGAGGATAAGGACGAAGAGGACGAGGACGAGCGTGAGGACGAAGGTAAAAACAAAGGTGAGGAGAGGATGAGGACGAGAAGGACAAAGGCGAGAACAAGATGGACGAGGACGAAGGGGACAAGGACGAAGAGGACGAGGACGAGCGTGAGGACGAAGGTAAAAACAAAGGTGAGGAGAGGGTGAGGACGAGAAGGACAAAGGGGAGATTAAGGCTGAACTTGATCTAGACAAGACCAAGTGGAGGACGAGAAGGACAAAGGCGAGGGCAAGATGGACGAGGACGAAGAGGACAAGGAGGATAAGGACGAAGAGGACGAGGACGAGCGTGAGGACGAAGGTAAAACAAAGGTGAGGAGAGGGTGAGGACGAGAAGGACAAAGGCGAGGACAAGATGGACGAGGACTAAGAGGACAAGGAGGACAAGGACGAAGAGGATTAGGACGAGCGTGAGGACGAGAAGGACAAAGGCGAGGACAAGATGGACGAGGACAATGAGGACAAGGACGAAGAGGACGAGGACGAGCGTGAGGACGAAGGTAAAAACAAAGGTGAGGAGAGGGTGAGGGCGAGAAGGACAAAGGTGAGGACAAGACGGAGGAGGACAAGGAGGACGAAGAGGACGAGGACGAGCGTGAGGACAAGAAGGACAAAAGCGAGGACAAGATGAACGAGGACGAGGAGGACAAGGACAGGGACGAAGAGGACAAGGAGGACAAGGACGAGGAGAGGGTGAGGACGAGAAGGACAAAGGTGAAGAGGACAAGGACGAAGAGGACGAGGACGAAGGTAAAAACAAAGGTGAGGAGAGGGTGAGGACGAGAGTGGCGAAGATGTAGGTCAGGGAGGGTCGAGGGTGAGGGGGAGGGTCGAGGATGATAACGGTGAGGACAATGAGTGCAACTGTGAAGAACAAGAGAAGGAAGAATGGGAAACTCTCTTCTTTCCCAGGTGCCCTGACTCCTACCACCTGTCCCTTATGACATTTCCCTGCAGCTAGACGATCAGGACATCAAGGAAGAGACTGAAGCGTGAAGGAGACTGAAGGAGACCCTTCTGAAGACTACAGGAAGAACGAGACAGACGCAACGATGGTTTCTGTATTCCGCGCCTGACCATACAAAGAAGGTTAGTAAACGAGGAGTTGTTTACTTGTTACAAAAAATGAATCTTCTGGTTTCAGGTAGGAAGGCTGGACAGAGGAGGAACCGCGTGGAGTTCCAGGTATCCCGTAGATGCCCCTCGAGATTGCAGGCGTACATCAGGCATCGAGGACCATGCTGTCACTTCTGGAGTCGAGTGGAGGCGTTCTCTGGAGACATCTTGAGGACGTCGTATGGTTGCTGCTGGTGAAGTTACCCCTTAACGGACATTTTTTTCTCTCTTCTTTCTTTCTTTCTTTTTCTTTTTGTAGTTTGCTGGGCTGGTACCCGCCCGGACACCAACCTTTCAGGTGGTCTGGACCAGTTCAACCATGACCGCAGGAGAGACGGTGTCCACGCTACAGCCACATCAGTGACCATACCCGGAGGAAGCTGAGATCAACTCAGGTCCGAGTGATGCCCTTCCTAACCTCTGCGCCATGACCAGGGTTCAAACACCTATCCGACCTCCCCATGCAGTTACCAGACGTGGCGGCCCCCTTATCAACCAGTTCCTCGCGCGAGGTCGATGTACCAAAGGGACTTCGAGAGGAGGAAAAGGCGAGAATTAGGAAAGGAAGTATGGCATCCGCGGGTATGAGAGTAATACTATCATTTAACCTTTTCAGCAATAACATGGTCTACAGGTTTTTCTTTTTTAGTTCCGTCCAATGCCAGACAATTTTGTCCAACTGAAATGTGGACTTGGGACAAGAGTCCCCGTTTTGTCCCAATTCCGCTCCAGAATTGGACTCTACATAAAGGGAAAAAAAAAAAAAAAAAAAAAAAAAAAGCGCGAACTCCATTGTCTCCCGAGACAGAAGGATGCCAACAACAACAATATATATATATATATATATATGTATGTATATATATATATATATATATATATATATATATATATATATATATATATATATATATATATATATATACAAAATACGTTGCTGTATCGAAGGGCTCAATGGAGATCGAAAAAAGAACAGGTAAAAAACAGACCAAGTGTACAGGTTCTGACGGACGGATGATGCGATGCAGTCTAAAGGAAGTAGAGAAATAACAACGAGCTCTCGACAGTCCTTTAGATATTATCTGAAGGTAAGACTAATATTTTTTAAGATAAAACTAACACACCTTGTTTCTCAATATAGACGGACCTGTGGATACATATGGTCGACAAACTGTTGCATCCATGCCTGGTAATCCTCTTACCCCGGTGGGTATCGACCTTTTTCATTCCATTCCCTTCCTTCATGAATTTTCAACAGTCAAGTGGATCCCCTTCACTTTCTCTCCCAAATTTCACCCCACCAAAAATGTAAAAAGAAAAACTATAATAATAACATGTTGATGAAGAGAAACCCTTTGTTTTATTACAAAGTTGACGATCACAATCATCTTATACTTCTGGTAGGACAGAGTGGTGGATTTTTTTTCTTCAGATTCTTCACACACATTATATAGAAATATATAATTTCTAACAGCAGGCCATAACCCCCCAACCCTAAATTCTTGTCATAGCTCTTGGCGGCCATGGTCCCCCTGGTTAAGAAAAACTGTCCTACACCAAGCAGGAGGGAGTTGATAAGTCTGCTAACAAATTCGTCATCTCGACGTGATCTGCAGCCTTTCATTGACTTTGGCCGTCTTGGTAATCCCTCTTGTTACCGGATCAATCAATGGTGGGTCATGATGGTTGAGGCCAGGTATGCACACACCTAGCACCTTTAAAGACAAAAATAGTAGATTTTTTTCAGCAAACGTCAAACTTATCTATGTTTAACAATATACAGGTATGTAATAGGAAAAGTCGTCGTCGAACCGGCGGACAACCTTAAGCAAGCAAACATTCAACCAACTCCAAGACCTCAACTAAGGCGAGCAGCTGTGAAACAACGCCCACTTTGCCACATCTACAAGAAAACATCACCACAACTGTCTCCGACTATTTCTCCGCTTTCGTTGATTGGTTTAGATGCAAACCTCAACGTTAAAGTCTTGCCACATGCCTCCTGAGCCGCAACACAAGTCCTAATAAATATCCCTTAAAAGTGCTCAGTGGCAATGGTCCCCTTTTATACAAGACTATGATTTCGTTTTCCTTCAGACTTCTCTCCCTCACAGAAACCTATCTCGCGAAAGTGGGTGGTCTGTTCCGGACGGATCCAGCAACATCTCATGCTTAAGGTGCACCTCCGGACAAATTTGTCACTGAGGTTTCGGCCGTTCTTTGGCCAATACCGTAAATAAAATCCTGGAACCTGGAACCTCGTTTCATGACCCCAAACATTCTGAACACTCGCCCAGAACCTTGCTAAGAAAATGACACCAGCGAGACGTGAGATCGAGTTCTCTGGAACCAGCCACAATAAACTAGGACCTCAACTCCTGGAGTTATAATACTGGGCTTCCACGTTCGTTTGAGTAAAAAGCGACTTCGGTTACAATTTTTTTTTTTTTTTTTTCAAATCTCCAAATATCAAATTATCTTTCCGAATGATTAACTAAGAGGTTGTAAACCTATACGATTGTTAGAAATGCTGTTGAAATGTCCTTAGAGAAGTCTAGATTCCTGTAAGCGAAGAAGTCATATTCTAGTTATTCAAATGGAGGCTGGAGGTAAGATGTCGGAGGAAAAACTGCCCAGTGTGATAACCCCTTTACTCTTATTCACAACTCTTATTTGTATTTCACGCTTGTACGCTCACCACACCACACTGATCAACATCTCCATTTGTCTCCTCGTTCGACAAATATTCATTCACTTATCCATACTACCTTCTTATCTATCATCACATGTGATTCACCATGGGCTAGGATCACGTGTTGGACTTGTGATCGACAGCTATTTCCCTCCCGAAAGAGAGCTCAGAGCTCATATACGACCGATCTATGGGTAATGTCGTGACCTTACACTCACACGCACACACAGCTCCCCGCCCACGAGAGTTGGAGTAACGACTCGCAGCGCAGCGATACTGAAATCATTTCAGCCCTGGGCGGGAGTGTGTGTGTGTGTGTATGTGTGTGTGTGTGTGTGTGTGTGTGTGTGTGTGTGTGTGTGTGTGTGTGTGTGTGTGTGTGTGCATGTGCATGTATGTGTGTGTGTGTGTGTGTGTGTGTGTGTGTGTGTGTGTGTGTGTGTGTGTGTGTGTGTGTGTGTGTGTGTGTGTGTGTGTGTGTGTGTGTGTGTGTGTGTGAGTGTGTGTGTATGTGCATGTATGTGTGTGTGTGAGTGTATATGTGCGTGTGCGTGCGTGTGTTTGTATGTGCATGTATGAGTGTGTGTGTGTGTGTGTGTGTGTGTGTGTGTGTGTGTGTGTGTGTGTGTGTGTGGGTGGGTGTGTGTGTGTGCGTTTACGAAAGAGAGCGTGCGTTGTTTATACATTTGTACTTCAGAACAAAATGCCTTTGCGTTGTCATCGTCCCATTCCTAGAATCGCAATTAACGAACGTGGCATTAGAGCATCTCTCGCTCGAGAGACAGCTTCTGTCCCAAAACAAGAAATCATAGAAAACTAGGTGTCTTCATACATTATGGCAATGTGTCTTATGTGTTCTTCACCGTCGAATCTGAACCTTGTTATATATTACTATTTATATCAGTAGCCTTGTTTTAGGTGAATTGAAATAGGTATTACATTTATCAGCTTCTGAAATACTTATTACATTATAAAAAAAATAAAAGTTAAATTAATTTGTGGCAACTCAACCCACTAACCGGTCCAGTGTTGGCGACAAACAGAATTCCTCGACTGAGCTAGCTACACTTCTCGCCCGTGATTGGTCAGATCTTAGGGTGTGACTCAAGTTCCGGGCACTCATTGGCTGGGGCAGTTTGTGAGGTCCTTATCAAGGAGACGTGCATATATCGTTGAGTATTGAACTAGTTACAGTGTAGTGTTTAACGGACACGTGAGAAGGTGGGATACTAGTGACGTTGAATGTAAGTATTAATTATCTCCTTTCCCTTATCAGTTGGGGCTTTTTCATTTAACATCGCTGTCGGCAAGATTATTATTATTTTTATTAATCATCGTTTAATCCCTGTTCGGGAGTAATTTCATCATGTATGTATATTTCTCGCTACCAATAAACGATTTTGTTTCTGAAGGAAGTTCTCCTCACTACCCAATGAAGGTATTATATTATTATCTCGAATAATAAGCAAAGGACCACAATGGAAAGAAGCTTACATGTTTTTTTGCGTTATCCTCGGTGATTGTAATTGTTATTTCGAACTGTGTGTTCTTTTCATTATCTGCACTTCATGTATATTGATTCATTGCCAAATAAACTTATTGTTATCATTATTTGCTATTATTATTATTATTATTGTTATCATCATCATCATCATCATCATCATCATCATCATCATCATCATCATCATCATCATCATTATTATCATTATTATTATTATTATTATTATTATTTATTAGTATTATAAGGTTAACAGGTTATGATTATTACGCGACCGAAGAGTTGCTACACAAATAAGTAGAATAGTTTGACGATAGACAGCGTAAAAGCAGAAGTGCTACTACAAGCCTAAATGTGGCGGCACACTAGCATGCTACTTGCTTTTGCTACTTCGTTTGAGTATAAACGACTTCGGTTACAATATTCTAGACTTCCGTAAGAACATCTCAAGAATGTGTCTAACATTCGTGTATTTTTTTAAATTAATTTATTACTCTTAATGAACAGTAGTCCAGTCCTGGTACGTCAAGAAGTAGCTTTGTACATAATACTGTATTAGTGACCCCCGGGAAGCTGTTTGGCTATGGTGGAATAACGTAGACAAAGGAGGTAGTTCAGTTGGTATTATCCGTGGAATGATCGGCATGGGGCAATCTGACATTGGCGGGAATCCAAGTACTTTGCGTTTTACATGTATTATACATTTTTTTTTGGAGGGGGGGGTAGATTTGGTGTTAACCTAAGACAGCGTTTCCCAACCTTTTTTCGACCATAGCACCCCATGTTGTGTCTAAACAGTCCAGCGCTCCTATCTTGTTATTAGAAGATAAAAGAAAGTGAAGTGTACTGCTTGATTTATTTTCTTGATTCCTTAGAACTGAAACCAATTAAGAATCTTGTTTGTAGAAGAAATAAAAACACCCTAGAAAAATAAAATAGGATGAAAAAAAGTCAAATATGCAAATATACATCAATGTGATTTGTGTGCATCACTTCCTAGCAACCCCAGGGGTTGCTACCTAGCACCTCAGGTTGGGAAACGCTGGTCTAAGACGACAGATTCCTTAAAACAATTTCCTTTTATTCCAGTTTTGTTAACAGCACTGGCACATACCCATGCTATAAGCATAACTCGTGTGGAAATAGCTTTAGAATTTGTACAGACAAGTGTGAAAAGACAAGGGAAGGGAAACAGGGGACTCTGTAAGCGTCTTTATTGGTGAATAACACTGCTTGACCGGTCTCGTGTATGGCTTTAGAATTTGTACAGACAAGTGTGAAAAGACAAGGGAAGGGAAACAGGGGACTCTGTAAGCGTCTTTATTGGTGAATAACACTGCTTGACCGGTCTCGTGTATGGCTTTAGAATTTGTACAGACAAGTGTGAAAAGACAAGGGAAGGGAAACAGGGGACTCTGTAAGCGTCTTTATTGGTGAATAACACAACTTGACCGGTTTCGTCTATGGGAATACTTTGTATTCTCGGCCCATGCTGGTAAGCGGACGACCCGGCGAGACTGCTATAGTGGATAACCCTACACACTGGTCGGTTGATGGTTGACACTTACCTGTGACTTTGCCTCCGTGGTTCACTGTGCCAGAAAAATCCGTAAGTGTTGCCTTTTCGAGGTAAATTCACGGGTGATCATAATATAGAAGATAGTGAGTGAAACAGATGATAGTGAATGAACAACGTAGTCAAAAAACAACTCGGTTGAGAAAATTGGAAGAAAGGGAAGAGATTATACCAGCGTTTGTGGATTTGGAGAAGGCGTATGATAGAGTAGATAGTAAAGGCGTATGGAAGAACACGATATTGTGTGGAGTTGTGAGGAGGGTAAGAGACAGTGAAGATCTTTTATGATGTACATGAAGCTTTTGTTGGAGTAATAAGCGAGAACAAGATCCTTGAGGTGAATGTTGGTTTATGACAAGAGGTTGTAATGTCACCATGGCCGACCAAGATAACAAGGGTGGGCAACCTTTTTTAAGTGCGAGTGCCAAAATCAGACGAATATTTGATAAAAAAAATTCTCGCGTGGTAACAGAGTAACATAAACGATAGGCCTACATACGAGTATGGACTCCCTTCAAATCCTAGGGCCCCAGTTGCCCCCCTCCCCCGGGGCGCAGCATGTGGTTAAGAATGATCCTATAGAAGAAATATTTATTGGTTATCTATTTTAAGGTGAACTCTGGGTTACGCGTGCCGGAGAAAAAGTCATTAGTGTGCCGGGTTTGGCACGCGTGCCATGGGTTGCCCACCCCATACTATGCAAGGATACAATGATGTGAACAATTAATCAAAGAATTATGGGTAGGGAAGTGAGGTTGGAGAAAGTGGGCAAGAATGAATGAAATATATTTTAGTATATAAAGTTGATACTGATCCAAAACTCGCCATCCCATTTTGCACGCAGTGGGAAGTAAGAAACCCCTTACAGAGGAAAGCCCTGTCAGGTAAGGCAAGATTTTTTTTTTGCCGGCGTTGGGTCGCCTCCCTGCCTGGCCAGGGTTGTTCCAACGCAACAAGCCCGCAGTAGGTCTCGATACTCGAACTCACGACCACTTATTCATGAGTACAAGACGGTATCCACTGGGCTACCACTAGCAGAGAATAGAACCTTTGGGGAAACTTATAAACAAAGTTGGTCAAACTTATTAAAGAAAACTGAAAGTTGATATATCAAAAGGTAAGGTTATGGCTAATTTAGATGAGGTTTGTCAATATACAGGGTGGTTCAAATGTCTCGTACCCCTACCAATGGAGGTACAATTATTACAGTAATACAAAATACATGTTCTGGATTCAGGCTACTCGTAAGCGTATGGGCACATGAGGGGGTGCATTATTCAGCCGAGAACATGACGGAGGCTGTACGACATGACGTCACTGAAAGATTCGGCAAACCAGCTCCTCCGAAGATGACAACACTGCGATGGGAACATTTTGTTCCACTGTTATTTTGTTCTGTTGTTCTTACAGTGAAAAAACTAAATCTAGGGCATGTTTTTTATGTTACTGTAATACTTGTACCCCAATTGGTAGGGGTAACAAGACATAAGGACCATCCTGTACAACATAGGAACAACATCGAACGAATGGAAAGTTATTGATATCAAGTAACAAATATACATAAATTGTAGAACTGGAAACATAGGGTGAGGGAAGGAGAAAAGGTATAAAGAATGGATTCTCCATACAAAGATCTCAGTGGAACTAAGAAAAGAGTATATAAAGCAATAGACATGAATGGGTAAGACTGGGTACTTGCCTGGCTACCTCCCATATAAGGGTGAAGAAGCTCTTGGTATATAAATGAAATAATAGTTTTCTCGACTTTTATAAATGAGAGTCTGTCGAATATAAGAGAAAATTGAGGTGACGTTGGAAAGGCTATGTTTTTATTAATTTATTACGCTCAGTGAGCGGCAGTCTTGGTACATCAAGAGGCTTTGTACATGATATTCGTGACAAATATATAGTATATAGCAAGAGGCTATAACAATCGAACTTGAAGGAAATATAAGAAATAAAGGTAGGCATATATTAGGTAGTTAATCACAGCATATGATAGATAATGTTGATTTATAATGTTCTTTTTTTCTTTTCTTTTGTTTTCAAAGTACTCTGATTCGGTGGAAATTGGCCTTTGTAGAAATTGGTACTTGTAGACAGGGATCGTCTGACCTCGGTTTATAAATTGTAACTGTTATACCCTCACTAAAAATATTGCGTATTACCTCTAATAATCTCGTATACCCGCAAATATGAGAATTTTTTTTCGACTTAAACATATTCTGACATTCGTGTTCCTCTGAGCGCGAGTTTCGCGTGCTGCCACCTTGCAACTCAGAACGTACAAAAGTTTCGAAACTTGATACTATGTCTAATACTCAGGAGTTGACCGGCTGAACACTATAGTCTTAAAGCCCGTTTTCTTCGAATCCCATCAAAACAGAGCATGCCAGCAACGAATTGTTCATTCCCTGACATTACTTATTATACTCATCACGCTTGGTACGATCTCCTCTTACACTATTGGCCTCTTGATTCCACAGGAACCTGCTTCCACCTTGCTACTCAGAACGTACAAAAGTTTCGAAACCTGATACTACGTCTAATACTCAGGAGTTGACCGGCTGAACACTACATCTTAAAGCCCGTTTTCTTTGAATCCCTTCAAAACAGAGCATGGCAGCAACGAAACGTTTATACCCTGACATACCCTTGATGCCTTCTTGCAGTATTGTCCTCTTCATCCCACAGGAACCTCACGGACAATGGCTTCCTTATCAGAAGGCCGACTGCTCCTCCGAGGGGCGTCACAAGTCGTGAGGGTGGCCTCCAATGGCGAGAGGGTCAAGCTCAAAGGGGCCATGAGTGATCTGGCAATCCTACAGGCAGAGGAGGGTCAGGGACTCTCAGTCGCCGTGGACAGGTAAGAATTCACCAACGGACAGTTGCCAACATTACACTAGACACACTTACATCAGTTGTTTGATATTCGTTTGATAAATGTGGCACTTGACTCCCACATACCTAGTGTGCTACCAACTGTACCATGGGAGGATGTGCAAAAGAAACCACTTCTCCCGACATCAACTTCCTATGATGCAAGTATTATAGTTTAATTGAGTCTCTGGTACGAATCCCAGGGGCAGAACTGTTTAATCAAACTGTCGATACGAGTATATACTTGCATCAGGAGAACTAAGTAGTCTCTTCTGTACATCTACCCTGTAGTACATTTGGTTGCGCGCTAAGCTTATGGTAATCAAAGGTGATGGACTTCGGCCATAGTTATGCGCTTCGTGGCCTAGACTCCTCGCCACCTTCTAGTTTTGCCCTTTCTCTCTCTCTCTCTATCTATCTATCTATCTCTCCCTCCCTCTCTCTCTCTATCTATCTATCTATCTCTCCCTCCCTCTCTCTCTCAGATAAGGAGATACCTTGCAACCAAACAATTCACCAACCAATCATCATCACAAATAGAAAAAATGTACATATCCAAGTATCCTAACACTTTCACACACAATTGTATTTAATCCTCTTTATAGTATATATTCTTTGAGATGTCTTAACGGTGAGGTATTGTCTGTCCATAGTCAGGGAAGAATCGCTGCTGTGGGTACCGATGCTGAAGTGGCGTCGCTGTACGAAGAGACGACGTGGGAGAATGTTCTAGACGTCACTGGGATGTCGGTGGTTCCTGGTCTTGTCGACGCTCACACGCATCCCGTGTGGGCCGGGGATCGAGTCCACGAGTTCGCCATGAAGGTAAAACAGTGCTCCGGCACCTCTGCAAAACACTTTATAGCGAAATTGTTTATCTATCTTGTACCCTTGTATTCATTTATTTTTATTTTATTTATTTGTTTATTTATTTTACTCGTCGGAACAATTCTATCTCGTTTATTGTGTCAGAATTAAATCCTTTATTTTTTTCTGACCTAGGGTAGTGGGCGAGATGCAGGGATGACCCGTCATCAAGGAGGAACCAAGAAAAGAGGGAGGGAGGAGTGGTGAATGGGAGTGGAGTATGTGGGGATGAAATGGGTGGGGTGGATTTATGCCTTTGACTTTGGCTACCTCCCTTGTAAGGGGAAATAGACGTAGGTATATGTATGTATTCGTTTATTTATTGCCCACTATGTATAAAAACTTGATAGGGATAGGAGCTTCTTCAGAGCCCCTCCAATTATAAGAATGACATTGCATCCCTGGGTTCGACTAATCTTATTGCCTTTTAAAATGACATAAATACGGCCTTTTCAAGGAAATATAAAGCTGTAAAATATTACTCATGAAGAGGTCTGGTTCACTGGGGGAACTTCTTTGCTGTGACTGAAGTTGTTGTTGTTGTCGTTCGCTAGACTGTCAGGGCGAGCAATCCCGTCTCCCTGAGGAACCCCATGGCTGGGGCGGGGTTTTCCCACAAATCCTTTATGGAGTTGTATCGTGATGTTGGCGTGCATGATTGTATACAATGCAGTCTTCCATAACGTCTTGTTTGGTATGGGGAGAAGTGTTGCATCCTGGACTACTACTTGCGATACGGTAGCTTAGAAGGGCTAGGAACTAGATGTTGGCGGCACCACAATCCGACCAGGTGGACTCCGTCCTTTCGGGGGTGAGAGGATCCGGAGGGATGGATATCAGGGGGTCTGGCATGCAACAATGTATCTTTCAATTTGATGTTGTTCAGTTTGTTGTGGCCGAAGTTTCTGGTCACTAACCTAGATTTCCTCTACTGTGGCAGCTTGCTGGGGCATCTTACATGGAAGTCCACGCGGCTGGCGGCGGGATTCACTTCACAGTAAATGCCACCAAGAATGCTTCCCAAGAGGATCTTCTGGAACTCTTCGAGCAGCGTCTCCAGCGCATGGCTCGAGCAGGTATGTGAAAGATCGAGATAGGCTCGTGATGATTGGTGGAGATGTATATCACGTGTTTGTAGGCTCGGTGTGATTGATGGAGATCAAGATCACGTGTTTGTAGGCTCGGTGTGATTGATGGAGATCAAGATCACGTGTTTGTAGGTTCGTGATGATTGGTGGAGATCTAGATGGCCCCTTGTTTGTAGGCAGGAATGGAGAGTGATTTTGAATCCATGTGATGCTACAGATAATGACTCTGAAACTCTCTCCCTTTTCCCAGCTCTCTCTCTCTCTCTCTCTCTCTCTCTCTCTCTCTCTCTCTCGCTATCCATTATCTTTTTCTGTGTGTGATTCCCCTAACTCTCTCCCATAGATTGTTTTGTGTATAACCACCAAGAAAATATAGCAGTTTTGCATAAATAATCATCTTGTTGATTATTTCGACATGTACAACTTACTGATGCTCCAAGTTTAGAATAACTATTTCATTTTGAAGTTTTACCAGAATTCTGCAACCAGATGTATTTTTTCTCGACAAAATTTGCCTTTAGGGAAAGTTGTTCAGCAGTATACAACTATTATTGTTAGTAAAGGTTTTATGTTAAGATGGTGAAACTGTCAGTATCTATTAAGTGATGAAGGTGATCAAGCCTTTGGAACTGCGTAGTGTAGGCTTTATGAAACTGAGTAGTGTAGGCCTTATGGTCTTTTGCAGTCTCCTCCATTCTTATGTTCTTACATTCTTATAAGATGGTGGAACTGCATGTTCCTATCAAGTGAAGAAGTGTATAAAAGTGGTGATTAAAACGTGGTTATTGTGTCTTATTTTCGATGGGTATGATCTAATTATTAGATTCTAATAGGTGTTCAAACGTGTCAAGGGCTTGAACAAGGGTGATGCAAGGTAATCATATTAAGACTCATGACAGGACTCGTGGTAATGTATTTCAATTGGATAAATTTATATTTAAGAAGGAAATAGGCAAGAACTGGTTTACTGTGTTTAACGAATGGAATAGACTTAGTAACCATATAGCGAGCGCTGAAACTATTGGTTGTTTTAAGAAAAGGTTAGATAACTTCATGGACGGGATTGGTAGGTGGCAATGGACATGGAACTACCTAGTGTAGGCCTTATGGTCTCTTGCAGTCTCCTTCATTCTTATATTCTCATGTTAACTCGTTTTCATGACAGGCACGACGCTGGTCGAGTCTAAGAATGACTACGGCCTGGACACTGAGACTGAACTTGGAACTGCCTAATGTAGGCCTTATGGTCTCTTGCAGTCTCCTTCATTCTTATATTCTCATGTTAACTCGTCTTCACGACAGGCACGACGCTGGTCGAGTGCAAGAGTGGCTACGGCCTGGACACCGAGACTGAACTGAAGATGTTGAGGGTCATGGAATTGGCCAGAAGTCACTCTCCAGTCTCCATTTCCTCCACCTTCTGCGGAGCCCACGCTGTGCCGAAGTAAGACATCGAAGGGGTTATCACACTGGGCTATTTTTCCCAAGACATCCTACCTCCAGGATTCATTTGAATAACTAGGATATAACTTCGTTTATAGAAATCTAGACTTCTCCAAGAACATTTCAGCAGTATGTTTCGTATAGGTTTACAATCGCTTAGTACATCATTTAGCTTTGCTATATATGACGGAAAAGTAATTAAATATATATGCACATGTGAAAAACAGAATGTTGTAACCTAAGTCGTTTTTACTCAAACGAACTCTCAACTGTCGGCGCTGGCGAAGCTTGTGGAAGCCCAATGGGTGGGAGTGGATTTTGTGCCTTTGTCTTTTAGCTACCTCCCTTGTTAGGGGAAAAGAGCCTTTGGTATATATATATATATATATATATATATATATATATATATATATATATATATATAAATATATATACATATATATATATATATATATATATATATATATATATATATGTATGTATGTATGTATGATTTTGCCATGTGTCTTTCAGGGGGATGACATCTGAGAACGCGACGAGGAAGGTCATCGAGGAGATGCTCCCTGCTGTGGTCCACGCTGTCCAGCAAGGCCAGGTCTGTGGAAAAGAGCCAAGAGACTACACAGTGGTTCTCAACCCTTTTCGCTCTATTTCCCCCCGTTCATGAATTCTCAACATTTGTGTGGTTCCCCTTCATTTTTCTTCTAAGTCCCACCCCTCCAAAGAAGGTAGAACTAATATAATGATAATAATGATAATAGATAATATTTAATAATGATAGTATTGACGAGCAACGGGCTGCACCCGACCCCGCTACGCGGAGGCTCGTCCCTTCGGGTGGGCTCACTTTGCTCGCAGCCAATCAGTCGTCTCCGTTGCCGTGACGTCACCACTCAGCCAATCAGGGACCAAGAGGGGACGTGTCCCCTTGGGGGATTTCCTGTTTCCGATCCGATTTAGATCTGTCAACAGGAATTCTTTTATTAGTGTGTGTGTATATATATATATATACATTTTCCTCCAGTACTCTTGTTATTCTTTCGCGTCCTTCCTCACCAAGGATAAATCTTTCCTCCAGTTGAAGGTTGACAGCGCCGACGTCTTCTGTGAGAAAGGAGTGTTCGACGTAGCGCAGTCCCGAAGGATCATGCAGGCGTGCAAGGATGCGGGGTTCCTCCTCAACTTCCACGCTGACGAACTCACCGCCCTGGGAGGCGCCGAGGTGAGAGAGAAAACGGGTCAAGATGTCGGTGACGATAGTTGTTGGTATGAGGTAGAGAGAAAACAGGTCAAGAGGTCAGTGAAGAGAGTTTGGGCTACGAAGTCTGGGTCAGGATATGAAGAAGAATCGTGGAAATAAAACCGATAGGGAAATTCTGCCGAGAGAAGCAGGAAGGGGGGATTTTTGTCCCGAAGAAGCGTCAATACAGATTCTTCCGAAGAAGGGTGAAAGAGAAAAACTGACCTGGAAAAAAAAATGGACAAACTACTTTTTGTAGAAGCCTCAGATAAGATTATCCTGAGGAAGAGGTGATAGAACACTGTTTTCTTATTTCTATCTTTCTACTTTCATTTTTCTCTTTATTTCGAAATTCCTTCTTAGACCTGCTTACCTCTCCTTTGTCCCTTGTCAACGAAAGTTTCGTCATCCTTCAGATGGGAGCTTCCCTTGGGGCTGAAGCCATGTCTCACTTGGAGGAAGTGAGCCCAGCCGGAGTCTCAGCGATGGCGGAGAGTGGGTCTGTGGCCGTCATCCTGCCTACCACAGCCTACATCCTGCGTCTACCTGCACCTCCTGTCCGCGCCATGATCGACCAGGGTGTTCCCGTGGCTCTGGGCACAGATTTCAATCCAAACGCCTTCTGCCTGTCCATGGTGAGCGAGTTGGCTTCAACTGTTGTTTCATTGATGAATTCTCCCGTAATGTATTAGTAATGATGTATTGGTTAATAAATTCTCCCCCACCCCAATAACGTGTTGGTAATGGTGCCTGTTACCCGTCCATTAGGTTTAATGAATTCTCCCTCCCCCCATAACGTGATAGTAATGATGCCTGTTACCCGTCCATTAGGTTTAATGAATTCTATCCCCGTAACGTGTTGGTAATGATGTCTATTACCCGTCCATTAGATCTAAGAAAGAAATAGACAAGAACTGGTTTACTAACAGATTAGTTATTGAATGGAATAGACTCGGTAACCATGTAGTGAGCGTTGAAAGTATTGTTTCTTTTAAGAGAAGGTTAGATGAATTTATGGATAGTGATGACAGGTAGAAAGAGACACTGAACTGCCTAGTGTAGGCCTCAGGGCCTCTTGCGGTCTCCTCCATTCTCATGTTATGTTCTTATGTCTCTTCAGCCGTTGGTGATGCACCTGGCCTGTGTACTCTTTCGGATGAACCTACGGGAAGCTCTTACGGCAGCCACCCTGCACGCCGCCCACTCCCTCCGAAGAGCTCATGACCACGGGTCCATCGAAGTCGGCAAACTTGGAAACCTTGTCGTTGTAGATTCCCCCAGGTAGGTAAGAGGTAGCCTTGGGGACACTTGATTCACATTTAGGGTATTTCCAATAACCGACAACCACCTATTCTGCCATCTACCCCTTCAAACAAGGTCCATCGAAGGCGGCAAACTTGGAAACCTTGCCGTTGTAGATTCCCCCTGGGGACACTGATTCACAGTTAGGGTATCCCCAATAACCAAAAACCGCCTATTCTGTCATCAACCCCCTCAAACTAGTTCCATCGAAGTCGGAAAATTTGGAAACCTTGTAGATTCATCCAGGTAGGTAAGAGGTAGCCTTGGGGACATTGATTCATAGTTAGGGTATCCCCAATAACAAAAAACCGCATATTCTGTCATCTACCCCTTTAGATAAGTTCCATCGAGGTCGGCAAACTCGGAAACCTTGTTGCAGATTCACCCAGGTAGGTAGGAGGGAGCCCTGTGGACACTGATTCCCAGGGTTTATTCATTTCAAAGTTAGTGTATCCACGGGAACCGGCAACAGCCTATTCTGTCATCTACCCTCTCAAACAACAATAACACAACAACACATCCTGGATGGCAAAACGCCAATACATCTGTCATATCTACTCAACTGATTTCCAGTGTTTGTTCACTTCACGATTACTGTATCCCCAATGACCGCTTGTTTTGTACTCTACCTTCTCAAAAAATACTACAACACTTCTTGGAGGGCAAAACGCTGTCATATCTACACACAACTTCTTAAAAAAAAAAAAAATGGCACGGATAATCGACCAATAAACACCCTCGACTAACTATACCAATACATGAGATACAATATGTAAGGGGGAGGCAGGGAGCAGGACCAGAAAGAGGAGGCACCCCTCAACCTTAGACAGCTTCAAGGGGAATGTGTGCCTTTAAGAATTGAGGATTGATCTGGAGGGTGACACGGTAAGAAACGGCGCCTCTCCTTCCGAGGTGAATGGCGGGCTGAGGCCAAGGACAGGGGTGGGCAACCCTTGGCACGCGTGCAACAACTGGCATGGTAACGGCTTTTTTTTCCAGAACGCGAAACTTAGAACTCATCTTAAAACAAATTAATAAATCGCCAACTTCTTTCGTATGACCATTGCGCTGCATTTATGTTACTCTGTTGACACGCGAGAAATTTTGTATCAAAGATTTGGCTGATTTTGGCACCCACACTGAAAAAGGTTGCCCACCCCTGGTTCTAGGTGAAGATTGGCCGTAGCTCTACACTCTAGAAGGTAATGGTGGAGGTGCTGTTGTACCGCAGCCCCACAAAGGTTGCAGTATTTGTGATTTTTCTCTCCCTATACACAGCACTTGCCACCTACAATGATGTCCAAGGTGGATACTAGGTTACAGGTGTATGGCCTCGCATCCAATGACGAGGTAATACCACCGTGCTGAGGCCAAATTAGCAGTTAGACTGCTATGGTTGACCCTGGCCATACACCTGTGCGATCGTACTTGATCTGTGTGAGCGTGGACGCTAGGGGCAGTGTGATCATGTTGAACCTCGTCGCTCCCTTGGGAGTATCATCCACAATAGCGTTCCCCAGAAAACTAATATGACTTGAGATCTACGGAAACATTGCGAGAGATGGAACAACAGCGAGAGAGAAAACGACAACGAGAGATAGAGAGAGAGGGCGAGAGCCAGAGAGAGCGATAGGCAGAGCGAGATCGAAAGATAGTGAGAGAGGGAGACATAGAGCGAGAGATAGAACAAGAACTAGAGCGAGAGAAAGCGAGAGCGCGAGAGATAGAGCGAGAGCCCGAGAGATAGAGCGAGAGTGTGAGAGATAGAGCGAGAGATAGCGCAAAAGAGCGAGAGATAGAGCGAAAGAGAAAGAGAGCGAAAGAGCGAGAGAGATAGAGCGAGGGCGAAAGGTAGATCGAGAGAGAGAGAGCGAGATCGGAAGATAGAGCGACAGCGAGAGATGGAGATAGTGAGGTGGAGGGAGATGGAGATGGATGTAGTAAACTTAAGGGGACGACCGAGGATGAAATGGATGGATGGGGTGAAGGGGGCTACAAACAAAAGGGAAGTGTCTGTTGAGCAAGGAGGGGAGGAGGAAATAGGAGATAAGGACGAGTGGGAAATGACTGTATGGGTGATACGGTTATGTAAGGCAGGGAGGGATGGAGGGTAAGGGGTGCGTATGAGTGAATGATATTTTGACGCAGCCCGAAGGGACTTCTCCCCGTCTTCTCTTTTTCTCTATAAGGGGACGGAGAGGGGGGGTGTCGCCGATTAAATGAAGCGGCCTTGCTGTGGATGTACTGTGTCTTGCTGCATTGTGTTTGGCCCAGGACAGTTGGCGGATGCAGGCATGACCCGTCATCCATGAGGAGCTGAGATGAGGAGGGTAGGGTGGGGTGATGGAGGGGAGTGAAATAGGTGGGAATTGGCACGTTCCTCTGACTTGGCTACCTCCCTTATAAGGGGGAAAAATCTCTTGGTATATAGACTTTACATACATAATTCCTCTTTACAGATGGGAACACTTGGTGTATCAACTTGGCGGGACTGACGATACGATCGCTCACGTGGTCAACCAAGGACGTGTTGTCTACTCTAAGGAATCTATGTAGATGATCAGTTGTGTGTTGATCAAATAAATTTTATTACATTATTTGGTGTTTTTTACTCCAGTGGTATTGTGATCGTCAATAAACTGGGCTAGTGGTAGCCCAATGGATAAAGTCTTGAATTCATGGGCAGGTGGGCTTAATGCGTTGGTTCCCGATAACCCCGGGAGGGCGACCCAACGTCGGCGCAAAAAACTGCTTGCCACAACCGACAGGGCTTTGCCCTCCCAGAGGTTCATTTCCCAATACGTAGGAGTAATATTGTGGGATTTTATATTTTGGTAGACATAGGGATATAGAAATAATCCAGAATCCATTCATATTATATATTAACAATACATTTCAATTGTACATACAATTGGTAACACAGTAACCACAAACAAATGTACAGATGATCTGATTTACAACACAAAACATTCCCAGACCAGCTGCGAGGATACGAAAGACAAGGTGGGCCAGTGGTTCTCAATCTGGAGAGGGGTGGGAGTGGAGGGTAGGGTGGGCATGAGTGCTAATCAAGGGGACACAAGCCTAAAAGAAAATGTAGGAATTTCTTCAAATGTGTATGGCATTGAAGATAACGTAAGAAGAAACGTGCATTTCTCTGTTTTCCCAATGAATTATTAGACGCAAACACAAAGGGAAATATAGGAATTCCTTGAAATGTGTATGGCATTGAAGGTAACGCGAGAAGAAACGTGCATTTCTCTGTTTTTCCATGAATTATTGGACGCAAACACAAAGGAAAATGTAGGAATTCCTTTAAATGTGTATGGCATTGAAGATAACGTGAGAACAAACATGCATTTCTCGGTTTTACCATGGATTATTGGACGGCTGGTTAATTGTGTGTATATATATATTTCTTTGAAATAATGGTGCATGGAGGCAAAGGCTAACTATTGCGGGAGCCATGGAGGCAAGAACGACCTTGAAAAAAAAAAAAAAAAAACGATTAAGAACCACTGAGGTAGACAGACCAGCCATCTGAACGATAACCTAACCCAAGAAAGCATAAAGGGGTTTCTTTAAGTTGAACAATGTCAACCAGAACGAGGCTCTTAAAGAGGCCTAAATGCTTAAGACAGTTACATCAAGATGGCTTAACACGGTTTAACCCACAACACGGAAAGGTTCTTGAGCTGAATAAAAATCTGGCATTTGTCAGAGCGAAACCCTTGAAGACTAAACGCTTTAAAGGGTTAAACGGTCGAGTATTATTGACCAACGACCACTACCGAAGATTAGAGTCCCCGTCTTGAGGTAACGATGGATCAAGTCCGCGGTGTGATGATAGGTCTCCAAGGGGAATCATAGTCTATGTTTTTCGGAGGTATGAACCCTGACCTCGCCGGGGAGGACGCCCCACTGAGGTTCCTCGGGGTTCGAATCCCCCCTTGGCGTCTGGGAGTAGTTCCCCTTGGCCGGAACTCCGAGGATGGAGTGTGCTTCGACAGGAGAACAGACGGAGCGAAGGGGGCGTCCTTCGAGGTAAAAAGGGCGTTGCCTGTGGAAGGGAGGATGTGACGCGTGTTGCGAGCGAAGTCGCGTTGCGGTGTTGGTGTGCGGCCCAGAGACTGGGACGAAACCCGGCTTTGTCCTGATGAAGGTACACGGTGTCCCGCGTTACCCAAACCTTGATTTGAACTCTGATCTGGACCTAGTTCGGTATCGTAACCCAAACTCTGATTGATACGCCGGATGACGTTCTCGTCGAATCCCTGGTGAAGACCTTGAATGACGCTACTAATCAAAAGTCGATTGTCCAAGTTGGTGCCGTGGTTCAAACGCTGCCCGTTATCTTGGTTTGAGCCCTGGTTAGAGGTTTGACTTCGAACTTGTTTCTGATTATGGTTAGGGTCTAATTGACTAAATCCATTGTTTAACACCTGCTTGGCACCTTGACGCAAACCTTTACCATCGCTATTTATCGAATGCTGGTGCAGGTTTGAGCCCTGGTTAGAGGTTTGACTTCGAACTTGTTTCTGATTATGGTTAGGGTCTAATTGGCTAAATCCATTGTTTAACACCTGCTTGGCACCTTGACGCAAACCTTTATCATCGCTATTTATCGAATGCTGGTGCAGTCTTGTAATCAAACTTTGGCTCTGGTCTTGTTCTTGGCGTTGGTCAATCCCTTGGTTCGACACTTTCCTGAAATGTTGGTTTAACCGTGGGTCACGATCTTGAGTTAGAGGTTGGTTAAGACTTTGCTGGTGTTGGTTAAGTTCTTGATTGATGTTTTGGTTGACACCTTGATTGAATTTTAGATTAAGCCCTTGATTGATGTTTTGGTTGAAATCTTTGTTTTGATTTTGGATAAAGTCTTGACCATGGCCTTGATTCAAGTTTTGGGTGAAACCTTTGGTCAAACCTTGGTTAAGACCTTGGTTCAGGTTTTGGTTGGGACTACTGATCTGAGGTTGGGCAACATCTCGATTTAAACCTGGGTTGGGATTATTATTAAAATCTTGGTCAAGGCCTTGATTCAGATTTTTAAGACGTTGGATGTGACCTTGGTTAATGCCCTGGTTTAGATTTTTAAGCTGGATGAAACCTTGGTTCAAATTTTGGTGCAGGCCTTGGTTAAGATCTATGCTTAGACCTTGATCAAAACCGCCGTTTAACCCTTGAGGAAGGCCCTGGTTCTGATGTTGTTTGGTGCCCTGATTCAAGTGTTGCTGAATGTTCTGACCCAAGACTTGACCTTGACTCGAATCTTGATTTCTATTTTGACTCCAACCTTGGTTAAGCCTGTGGTTTGTACCTTGTATGTGGTTCTTGCTTAAATCTTGGTTGGTGACTTGGCTCAGAACTTGATTACCGGCTTGGTCGGGAATGGAATGAGTTATAGACTGGATGTCATGGTTCACACTCCGTTTGAAGCCTTGGTTAGATCCTTGTCCTCCTCTATTGTTGTCGCCATTGCTACTGTTATTGTTGTAGTTGTAGTTGTAGTTGTTGTCGGGACTTCCTCCATCAACAGTAAGGTGCGAGACTTCTATCTTATTGCCATTTCCGTTCTCGATGTCAAAGTTGTTGGAAAGTGGGCTTACTGTTGACACTATGCCAGGATTTTCGTTAGTACCATCACCAATGATGTCTATCGGGAATCCAGGAACCCCAGAAAACGGAGGCAAGTACCCGGTAGTTATAGTGGGTTGGATAACGGGACCTTGTTGAGCAGAGGTGACTACCGTTCCCTGATTAATAAAATCACTCGTTGCCTTCTCGTTGTTGATATCCTGCCCTTCGGCCAGCCCAGGCGCGGCTTGAGCCGAAGTGAAAGACTTAGTGAATTCGCTGTTATGGTTCAAAGGAGTCTGAAGTGCTAAAGAACTCTCGCCTCCTGGATTCCTCAATGGTGCCTCATTCTGAAGGAAGACCTGAGAAGAAATATCCCCCAGTGCGGGAGGGGTTAATTCTTGCGAAGGTGGAATGATGGGTGAAATCGCGGACACCTCTGATGTCAAGGTTCCCTGTGTACTTTGGGGAAGGGTGCCTCCGGATGATCGGATAGAATCGAAGAGAAAACTGCTTTGGCTGGGACCTTCGCTTTGGGTATGAACGGGGATGTTATCCTGGTCAAAGGAGTTCACAGGTAGAGTGGAGGTCACAGATTGGGAAAGAGAGTCCGTAAGTTGGGAATGTCCATCAGGGAGGAAATTATTTGTTGGCTGGGGTGATTCGTTAGAAAGAGTGGAGGTCAAGGATTGGGAAAGTGAGTCCGTAAGTTGGGAATGTCCATCAGGGAGGAAATGATTTGTTGGCTGGGGTGATTCGTTAGAAAGAGTGGAGGTCAAGGATTGGGAAGGATTAAAGAAAACGTTTGTTGTTTGGGAGTGGCCATCAGAGAGAAGAAGATCTGTAGATTGAGGAAGATCATCTGTAAGAGGAGAATTAGTAGCTAGGGAGGGTTTGTTAGGGTGGAGAGAATTCGCGGGTTTATTTGATTGAACGGGATTCAAAAGTCGAGAGAGTCTGTTTGGCGTAAAAGATTTTGTTGACTGGGGTAAAGGAGAAACATAAGCCAAATAAAGTCCTTTGGGAAGAGGAGTATTGTTTTGCAGTGGAACATGGAAATTTGTTGGTTGGGAGACTTTGTCGGGAACCGGGGTTGTTGTAAGCAAGGAAAGCCCATTAGGGAAAAGAGAATCCAAAGACTGAGAGGGTTTGTCAGGTGGAGGGAAGGATGATGAGAGAAGTTTTGTCCCATCGTTTAAAGGAGCAGAGGAACTTTGAGTTTGGAAAGCGGAAGCTATCGCTGGAGAAAACTGGACATTATGCCCAGGAGAGAAGTCTTTGTTTGATGGGAGGGACCCCTCGTGATCACCAGCGCTCTCTTTGCTAGAGAGCGACAATGGAATATTCAGATTTAGAGAAGTGTCTTCATTGGCAAAGAAGGGGAGTCCAGAACTAAGAGATATTGGAATTTCTCTAATGATTGCTGGAGTGATTTTACTAGAACCCTTATCGCTGTGTGAGGTGCCTGGAATACGACCATGAGAAACCGGCAGAAAGATGCCTGCACTGGTATGACCGATGTCACTGGAAAGAATATTTCCAGACGATGGAGTGCCACTCGAGGGCGATAATAAGAAACTAGTACTGGAAGAGGTAATACCATTAAACGAAGTGCCTTCATTGCTGCGAAGAGGTAGAGAGTTGCTATTCAAGGTTGTTATGTCATTATGGATATCTTTACTTCCATCACTGAAAGGCAAAGACACTCCTGCACCCGAATCACCACTGTTAAAGGTGACTCCTGCTTCAGGAATGGGTAGAGGCACTCCAAAACTCGAAGAGGTTAAGCCATTGTTGAAAATACCTTCCGTGTTGGAGGGGTTCAAAGATGATTCTGTAGTCAGTTGAGAGATATCGCTGACAGAAACGGCTTCGTTTTTAGAGGGTGGGTTATATGTTCCCGTGCTAAGGAAAGTATTGTCAGTGATAGGGATATCTACTGTACTTGGATGATGCACAAGATTTCCTTTGTTTTGAGAAATTCCGCCTACAGGTGAAGCTCCGTCGACAGAAGACAATGAGGACACCAAGGAACCTTGAAAAGAAACACTAGAGATGGATGATACCTCTCCCGGTACTGATACTCCATTACTAAGAGTAGACGAGTCACTCGAGGGATTTTCTTTATCGTTAGAAGTCGACAGAGGTACACCAGTAGCTTGGAAAGAGTTGTGACTGGTTGAAATGCCTCCCACATGTAAAGGTGTTTCATTGGATGGAGAAAAAGTGCCACTTACAAAGCCGTCCCCTGTGTTAAAGAATGGCAATGGTGTTTCGCTACTTGGGAAAGAGGTGTCACTTATAGAACTATCTCCTGCATTATGGAGTGATGAAGGTGTCTCTGGATTTGGTGAAGAAATCTGAGTGATGGAACTAACTCCACCGTCAGATGTTAAAGTGCCTCCGAAGGGAATATTTCCAGCGTCAGAGAGACTGAAAGGCTCTCCAGTACTGGGAGAAGAGTTTCCATTCAAGAAAATGACTCCAGTGTCAGAAGGTGATGCAGATGAAATTCCTTTGAAAGAAGTGTCCGTTGTGTCAAAGGATGGGTCAGGAACATTAGTGCTTTGAGAGGTTATACCAGTGGTAGAAATGTCCTCAATGTTATGCTGTGGTAAAGGTATACTAATGCCTGGAGAAGAGATACCACTGGACGGTGATAATACTCCAGTGTTTTGTGATGGAATGTCACCGACGAAAACATCTCCAGTCTTAGAGGGCGTAAAAGGTACCCTATTTATTGACAAATCTTTCGTCTCAGAAATCTGTGAGAATACTCCAGACCCTACGGAATTAATACCATTGTTAAAAACTTCTCCAATGTCAGGGGGTGTGAGAGTTATGGAAGGGACTTCAGTGCCATGTAATGGCAAAGGTATTCCCACATTTGCAGAAGATATGCCACTTAGAGAAGTATCCCCTGTGTTCGAAAATGTTGAAGACTCGTCCGAGGATAACGAAATTACTGAAGATCCAGTAGTGGGTATACCTTCCGTGATAAGTCGTGGTAAAGATGCACCGCTGTTTGGAGAAAGAATGTCACTGGTGACACTATTTTCCAAGTTGGAAGACTGTATAAGTACTCCAGTGTTTTGCAATGAAGCGCCATCTATGGAAACGTCTCCAGTCTTGGAGGGCGCAAAAGGTACCCTATATGTTGACAAATCTTCCGTCTCAGGGGTCTGTGAAAATACTCCAGACCCTACAGAATTAACACCATTTATAAAAACTTCTCCAGTGTCAGATGATGGCAAAGGTACCCCAGTGTTTGTAATGGGTGTGATACTTATGGATGGTCCTTCAGTGCCATGCAGTGACAAAGGTACTCCCACATTTGCAGAAGAGATACCACTTAGAGAAGTATCCCCTGTGTTCGAGGATGTTGAAGAGTCAATGTCAATTTCAGAAATGTCTCTCTCGCCTGAGGATAGCGTAAGCACTGCAGTTCCAGTAGTTGATATGCCTTCCGCGTTAAGTCTGGGTAACGGTACATCACTGCTTGGAGAATAGGTATCACTAGTGACACCATTTTCCAAGTTGGTAGACTGTAAAAATACTCCAGTGCTTTGCAGTGGAACGTCACCAACGGAAAAGTCTCCTGTCTTGGAGGGCGCAAAAGGCACTAAATTTCCTGACAAACCTTCAGTCTCAGAAGTCTGTGAAAACAATCCAGACCCTACAGAATTAATACCGGTGATAAAAACTTCTCCAGCGTCAGATGATGGTAAAGGTATCCCAGTGTTTGCAGGGGGTGTGATATTTATGGATGGGTCTTCAATGTTATGTAATGGCAAAGGTATCCCCACATTTGCAGAAGAGATTCCACTGAGAGAAGTGTCCCCTCTGTTCGAGGATGTTGAAAGCTCGTCTGAGAATAACGAAACTACTGCAGTTCCACTGCTTGGAGAATAAGTATCACTGGTGACACTATTTTCGAAGTTAGAAGACGGTAAAAGTACTCCAGTGCTTTGCAGTGGAACGTCACCAACGGAAAAGTCTCCTGTATTGGAGGGCGCAAAAGGTACTGAATTTCCTGACAAATCTTCAGTCTCAGAAGTCTGTGAAAATATTCCAGACCCTATAGAATTAATGCCAGTGATGAAAGCTTCTCCTGTGTCAGATGATGGCAAAGCTATTCCAATGTTCGGAGAGGATGTAATACTTATGGAAGGTTCTTCAGTGTCATGTAATGGTAAAGGTATTCCCACATTTGCAGAAGAGATGCTACTTAAAGAAATATCCCCTGTGCCCAAGGGTGTTGAAGACTTAATGTCAATTTCAGAAATGTCTCTTTCGCCTGAGGATGGAGTGCCAGTGGGGGATGATAATGAGAAACTAGAACCGGAAGAAGTAATACCACTAACTGAGGAGATGTCAGTATGAAAATGATCTTCACGGTCAGAGGATGGTAAAGAAACTCCCGAAGTTGTAGGAGTGTTGCTAATGACAGGAAAATCTCCTGTGTTATAGATTTGTGTGTATTTACTATCGTCAGAAGGAATAATACTACTCGAAATTTTATCTTTTTCAGTGAAAGGTGGTACAGGAACGCTGGTATCAAACGAGTGTTCATCTTTTGCAGAGACGTCTCTAAACGGGATTCCTTCCAATGACTGTGTTGGTACCTTTGCTTCGGAAGAGCTGTGAAAGTGTAGCTGCGATGGGTCTCCATCATTTGATGCAACATCACTACCAGAAGATATTTGTCCTGAAGAAGCAATGTCTCCCATGGAACTTGTTGGAATAATCACTCCTAGAGCACTGTTGCCATCAGAAAATGCATGCTTCGGAAGTGTGTGGGAATTGTCAACATGTGATGAAGTAATGACGTTAGAGAAGCTATCGTCTTTGGGAGGTGGGATGTAGTTTTGTGTTGATAAGGGCCTCAGAATACCTGACGATATAATGTCGTCGCTTGCGGAAGCCACGTTGCCCTCTGAAAGGGTGCCGGTGTCAGTGGAACGGCCAGTGACCAAAGTAGAAGTAGTGACGCCACTGGCGAAGTTGTTACTATTCGGAGTAAGGAGATCGCCAGTGAGAACGGTGTTTTTAGTGGAGTGACCATTGACTGAAGTGGAGAAGTCGATAATAACTTTAGGGGTAGTATCACCAATGCCTGAAGTAGAGAGATCATTTATGATGGCACCGTCGTCTAAAGCAATGACATCACCATCAGAAGGGCCACTGTTTGGATTTCGAGGGTTGCTGACCGGAAATGAGGAAAGACTAAGATCAAAAGAGCTGACCTCTCCCGAAGGGCTATTTCCCTCTCGAGGAGCGAGACTATTGGAAGCTGGGAGGGGTACACCAGGACTTGAAGAAGATATGCCCTTGGAGGGGACAACACCACGGCCTGAGGAAGTGAAACTACTGGAGAGTGACTGAGGGAGATCGTGACTCAAGGATGACAGAGGAACGTCGGAACTAAAGGAGGGGAGGTCTTTCGAAAATGTTGGGTTAATAGTAGGCCCCGAGAGCGTAGAGCTGCCGAAGGGTAGTTGGCTTTTCACATCCCCTGAAGAAGTAAGTCTATCTGAGGATGAGGGTTGGATGCCATACTCCAAAGAAGTTGTGCCATCATTGGAGAGTTGAGAGCTGATACTGTTTACAGAAAAAGTAGTGTTGCTGGTGGATTGCAAAGGAGGGTGTTCGTTAGAAGGAATAAGATTATTGGAATGAGGCAAGGAGGCAGTAGGCCCTGACGGGATGAACTCATTGGAAAAAGACTGAGGAATCTCTTGGTCTACAGAAGGGAAGTTACTGGTGATTGGTAAGGGAACACCAGAAACTGAGGAAGTTAGACTGTTGGATGGTGCCTGGGGAGCATTAAAGTCTGAGGAAAGGAGGCTGTCTGAGGACGTCAGGAAACCAGAGGTATCCGACGATGGAATGCCACTTGGATTTGACTTAACACTGGGATCTGATGCCTTATTCTCATAAGTTGTCCAGGGGTCATTAGGATCCAAGGAAGCAGAATTGTCGGAGGACGATAGGAACCCGCTCTGCTCTGAGGAAGTAAAGTCGTTAGGATGTCGGAGGACAACACCAGGGTCTGAGAAACCGATGCCATTCGTAGATATCTTGCCGACCTCAGGTCCTAAGGAAGCAAAGTTGTTGGACGATGACAGGGGAGCATTAGAACCTGAGGGAGTGATGCTGCTAGAGGATGAAGTAATTGCAATTTGCCCTGATGAATCAAGTCCACTGGGGGTCGCCTGTGAGATACCATGCCCTGGAGGAACATAGTCACTGGAGGATGACTGTAGAACAACATCCCCAGAAGAATTAAAGTTGCTGGTGGATGATGGTGGAGAAATGTGTCCTGGTGATGGGATACCCTTGGATGGTGACGGGTCACTAATTCCTGACGAAATGGGGCCATTAGGGACTGACTGTATAATACGTTGCCCAGACGAAGTGACGCTGCCGGTTGATAGCAAGGCGACATCATGCCCTGGAGAAACGAGACCACTGGATGATAAGATGTCACTGTCCACTGACGAAGTAGGGTTCTTAGAGTAATTCAAAAAGTCATCATTCTCTACGGAAGTAAGAAGACTGGATGGCGGGAAGAGGGTACCTGTCCTTGAAGAAGTGATGTCGTTGGAAGTGGGTAATAAAGAATTAAGGTTATTGGATGAAGGTGGCTTGACGCTAGAACCCGGTAATGTGGACTCAGTGGAAAGGATGCCACCGGCCGAGAAGTTGGAATCATTCACTCCTGAAAAAGTTGTACTAAATCCATCAATTAATGCGTTAATCTTGTGTGAACTTGGCGGAGATCTATCGCTTTTGGAGTGGGTAACACTGGTGGGAGAATCAATTTTTTCTGGATAAGTGACATTTTTAGTGGACGGTCTCAAAGTAAGACTAATTTCATCTCGAGGGGTGAAGGAAGGAGTGGGCTTTGTCCTCGGCAATGAAGGCACACCCACGGTAAGTATACTTTTAAACGAGTTAAGGACATCGTCTGAGAGATGCAGGATGTCACTTCCTGAGGAGTTGTCACTGGAGGAAGAGATATTCCATGAATAAGGTAAGGGGATGCCTACGCCTGATGATTGAATATCCTTAGAGCGGACCTTTGTTTTTGAAAAAGATGCTTCAGGAGCGAAACCTTCATTTCCTGAATTACTGTCACCCGAAGAAGCGATGCTGAATGAAGTGAATTCGTTTGAGACTGACGAAGGTGTTTTAGGGTCAAGGGATTTTTTGGTTTGTGAGATTTCAGGGGAAAAGGTTTGGATTCCAGAGGAAGAAACGTCGCCGAACTGAGGTGAAGGGTTTCTGGTGGGTGCGACAGTAAAGCCAACAGAGGGATTGTCAATTTCTGAGTAACTGGCAGGAGCTGCATTGCTTGAAGGATTGCTGTTATCTAGTAGTGGCAAGGGGACACCAAAATCAGAAGTGCCTACAAAGGACGAAGGGTTTAGGTCACCTCCTGAGTACTTAGGGGCTTTATTAGAAGATCCTCCTGCAATAAGGCTGGAGGAACTGGCGATCCCCACACTGTTTTCCCTGTTCCTGCTTCCACCAATGTTATTCTGGTCTGATGTTCTTTGACCCAAATTATCCGGGCTGATGTTGCCGAGATTTTCGAAATCTGGTTGACTAGTACCGGTAGGAACTTGCACATTGGTGGGGCTGTTTTGGGTGTCATCTTGTGAGGCTAAGTGACTCTGGCTCGTCTGAATGTTGCCATTGAAGAATGACTGTTGACTCTGATTCGGGTCTGCACTTATCAATTTTTGGCTACGAGATGCAACCCTTGAATTTGAAAGGTTTTCAAAATGCGAAGAATTCCCTGCTTCTTCGATCCCTAATGAAGCCTCGAGTTTTCCGTCAGCGAGCGCAACAGAATTATGTGACCTTGTCCCAAGAGAATTGCTTACCGTGGTACCAGCGCCGAAGGATGCTCCCGTAGCTTTCACCTGACCTCCAAATGCATCTTCTCCTGCAGGATAAAATCCTTCTTCTCTAACAACACCAGGCTCTCTTTTAGCTACGAAATTCTTTGGAGTGTCTTGTCTTTCCCCAGTAGTTGATACTGTCCTTTGTGATTCAGTAAAAGAACGTGGTGCTTGTTCAACAACATTAGGTCTCTCGTGTCTTTCAGGAGCTATTACTGTTTGTTCTTCTGCATTCTCTGAGTTTCTTTGTCCTCCTGTGATAGATTGTATTACCTGTGTATCAGTAGATTTTTTGTATCCTTTCACGACAGGAGTTGCATGTACCTCTTCAACAACGCCTCTTACTTGTTCTCTTGTAACAGTGGTTGTAGATTGTTTTCTGGCAGGGATGTTTATTTCTTGTTCCCCTGTGCTTTGAACAATTGAAACTGATGGTTTCCGTCGTTCAGAGAGACTCTTTCCTGTTTTCACTTCAAAAGAGCTCGATTCTTTTGTTCTTCCTGGTGCGACTCCAAGTGTTGTACGAGTTTCTGACACCAGTGTCTTAGCTTGCCCTTCCAGCGCCGGGTCTTTAGCAACGACTACCGCGACTTCACGGTCCCGTTCGATGTTGACGTCTTCGAACTCTTCCTGTAACTGCTCCATAAAAACCCTGTTCTTAAAGTCGGCAGCGCTGACAACAGCGTCTTCGGGCGCAGAGGCACAGTCATAGCTGTACCACCAGACACACACGAGGTACAGTTGGTGGAATATAGTGCCATTCGGGCAGAGGAAGGAGAACTTCTCGAGACCCGTTTTCCGTTCTACGCAGATGTGGAAGGCCTGGCACTCAGCTTCGGGGTCGGCGAAGTAACCGGGGGAGCTCAGGTCGTCACAGCTGCAGGGAGGTCGGAGACAGGAAAGAATTATTTTCTGACATTCTATTTATTTTTCAGACTCTTATTTGCCCCTATCTTGCCCCTTTATTCATCCTCCATTATTTTTCAGCGTCTATTTATCCTCAATTTCCCAGATATGGAACCAACGATTACTTGAAAGCAAATGAAATAGATATTATGTATCGGGTTGAAACCAAAATGTTAGAATGAAGGAAAATAACGAACGGGGTCCTACAGGAGTCAGTACTAGCACCCGTAATATACTTCATTTACGTAAATAGCATAATAGATATAAAAAATATGCTAATATTTCTGCAGATGATTCAAAGATTACAAGAATGAATACGAAAATTGCAAATTGTTAGAATATAGAAAATATTTGCTACTGGAACGCACGTGCGCACACACACACACACACACACACACACACACACACACACACACACACACACACACACACACACACACACACACGACACATGCATGTACTCTAAGGAACTTTGAAGAGAACTTACCTGAAGGAAGTGTCAGGTACCTGTGCATAGACTGGGTAGTCCACAGCAGCCACACCAGCTATCGAATCTTCGTCTATGTCAGGCAGTCTGGTGATCTCTTCTGCGGGGGTTGGAGGGAGGCACGTTCGGGAATGGACGGGAGTTGGTGCGGGTTGGCAGAAGACAAAGGGAATTGGATAAAAGAGTGAAAATCTAATCTAGTTAGGCTGGTAGAGTTTCATGCATGTACAATAAAGACGTTTTATTCAAAGAGACACTAAGAAGGGTGGGGATGGAGAAAGTGATACTAAGTAGAGTGATAGAGATGTTGAGGGTATACTACTAAAGGATATCCCTCTATTGGTTGAAAAAAATCTTGGATGTTACTAAAGGTGAGCATAGCCTAAAGATAGCCTCCTTCATAAATGATAATGAATCATGCGACATCCAAAATCCGCCCAGAAAATCATCAAAAGACTGGCATTCGATTTAAGTCTCATAGTATTCTCCATAGAAGTCCGACTCGGAAGCCAGTAAACGGCTGGGACAGAATAAAAAGGAAAGGTTCCTGTTTAAACCTGTTACAACTCGTTTGCAGTCTGTTGCAGTCGTTGTCAGTTGTGTGAACGGCTGATTCGACACTTGATGAGTCTCTGCTGACTAACTATACCTCCAGTCCTGTGTCAGCTGCTTCAACCTGGTGGAGGTCTATCTGAAATATTCAAGAGTCTGTCCATCATTGAATTTTGTTACAACAGCTACATTTCCCGGTAAGAGTTCGTGTCTTCCGTGGTTCTGGTTTCTTCTCTACTCCTACGTTGCGTTGTAGATCCTCTT